>NW_010419165.1:0-7333 GCF_000710305.1 Buceros rhinoceros silvestris
GCGCAGCCGTGAGGGCGGCTACAGGACTAGGAACAACGTGGCGGCTTACCTCTCAGTCCCGGGCCACCAGCCGGAGCCCCGGAGCCAGGCTGACCGCATCCGGGAGCGCTCCATCAATCGGCACAGCGGCCCCCCGGGCAGCGCCCCATCCTCCTCCAGCCCGGCGAGCGGGGGAGAGGTGGCCATGTGGGCCTGCAAGAACCCCGCTGTGCTCTTCTGTCGGGATGGGCAACCGGACACCATCTCTGAGGCCACCTTGCAGGCCAAAGCGGACACCGTTGACACCAGCCTCTGAAGGGACGTGGGTCCGGGATGGAGGCATTGGGCTCCGGGGCCATCCCCCTGCGGAAACGCGGGGAGCCCTGGCTCTTGGAGCCGTTTGCAGCCAGACTAGCAGGAAATCGGGGAGATGGGACTCAGTGTGGGTTCTTCTCCATTGTGTCAGCTCTGGTGTGACGACCCAGTCTGCCAGCAGCGAGAGCTCCACGGAGAAAGGAAGTCCCCCTTCTCTTTCAGCAGCTCTGACGTGCTGGTGGTAGCCACCGAGCCCAGCCAGCACAAGAGCATGACTGCCAGGACAAAACAGTGTTTACTCCCGACATGCAGCAAGTGCCACAGCGAAGCTGCGAGACAGACGTACAAATTCAGCCTGCGTGAGCTGTGTGTTAAGTGCCAAAAAAACAACTGCAGGCTGAGCACCGGCAGCTGGGAGACGCCACAAACACCACACTGTGAAACCGGCATCGCGGTGGTTGTGTTGCTTTAACCCATTATATGTGGAAGGGCTGATAAAAAGTCATAGATGAGGGCAGGCTAAAAAAGCAGTTATTAAGATGGTTTTATTTTTTTTCCGAACTCCCTGCCATAATAGAACAGTAATTGTTGTGAAAGGGAAGAGCGCAGATACCGGGAGGGGAGGGAAGGAAGGTGAGATCTCAGCTGTCAGAATTGCAGCATCCTTTTCTTTATTTCTTTGCAGGTACAGTCAGTTTAAAATACTGTGAATATGAGAAGCGAGAGTTCTTCAGGCAGACTGTGGGGAAGGGTGTGGACTGTGGTATCACTGGCTTTGTGTGCAAGGTGTGCGATGTCTTTTTGAGCTCCTGCATTTAACCGTGTTGAGAGGAGCAGTGAGAGAGAAACGAGTGTCTGAAAGGAGAGGTGAGGCAACGCCGTGCGCTCTTCGTGTGCTCTGAAGAATGTCAATATGTACGTGTGCAGAGAACAGGTATTACTGTATTGATGGCAGAGCATAATATTTATAAAACAGCTGCAATTGCCATAAAAAGAAAAAGGAAAATAACACATGGGAAGTGCGATTGCATGGCATTAATTTGTATTAATTTATCGGTATAATTATTTTGTCCAATGGCCTAAAGCCTTAAATTAATATTTTGAATCAGAAACTAAGGCTGGCCCTTCCTTTATCTCTGCCACATTAAATGGGAAAGATAGGCGGTGTTTTCCCTTGTACAGGCTTTAAAAATACAGTGTTACTGTTTCACCAGCTTTTTCAACTGTTTGTGACCCACGTGAACATCCCGTCATCATTTTGTAAGTGAGACAGGGAATAAACCGTGTTTTATGCAGGAGATGAAAGCGTCTCAGCCTGGCGTCATTTTCAGCCCAGCCTTGAGAAGGAACTTTTGTAAAAAATTTCGAGGTGAATGACGGTAGAGAGAGACCTAATTGTTCGTGGAATTTCAATGGCGCTGTGAGAATTACTGTTACTTTTCAATGTGATGCTCCTGAGGTCCGTGAGGAAAGGATTTGACCCACGTCTGTTGCCCTGCCGGTCTCAGCTGAGCCGTGTGTTCTTACTGCTTCAGAGAGAAGCTGTCAGAAAAGCCACAGCTCTTCACAGGAGCTGTTTGACAGCAAGTGAACACTAGTGACTTGTTAGAAGGGCGGGACAGGAATTTCTCACATACCTGCCCTTCCGCAGTGAGGTATGGGCAGCATAAAGCGAAGGAGGTGGTTGTGAATGATGAGGTGAGATTTAACTCTTGCCTGGGCAGCTGGCAGGTGGTAACAAGGGGATTGGTGCGGGCTGATTTGCCATAGCCCTTGGGTGTCTGAAAAGCTTTCAAGAGCTTTTGCCTGAATTCCGCTAGTCATCGACTCTTATATTGACTATAGAAAACTTTAGCTGCGATCCAGGAGGTAGCAAAGAAAACCTAGGTTTTCTTTGGGAAGGTTCTTGGGAAGGTTCTGCCTTCCCAGAAGTGATGTTTCTCCGTGAGTTAGGTCCTTAGAGTTTGTCCCAGTGCTGTGTAATGCCAGGACAGCAGCAAGGAAAACTGTCCAGGGTCATCAGCCTTATGTACCACAGACAGCAGGCAAGGGCAGACCACTCATAGTTCACGAGTCGTGGAGGAGAATCATTGAATGGTTTGGGTTGGAATGGTTTGGTTTGCTCAAATCCCCTGCCATGGTCAGGGACACCTTCCACCAGCCCAGGTTGCCCAATCCAACCTGGCCTTGAGCACTTCCAGGAAGCGAGTGTCTACAGCTTCTCTGGGCATCCCGTTCCACTGCCTTGCCATCCTCACAGTGAAGAACTTCTTCCTCATATCTAGTCTAAATCTACCCTCTTCCAGTTTAAAACCATCACCCCTTGTCCAGTCACTACATGTCTTGATAAAGTCTCTCCCCATCTTTCTTGTAAGCCCCCTTTAAGAACTGGAAGGCCATAATAAGATCTCCCTGGAGCTTTTTTTCTCCAGGCTGAACAAACCCGACTGTCTCCGCCTGTCCTGCAGGGGAGGTGCTTCAGCCCCCTGATCATCATGGCCCTCCTCTGGACTTGCTCAAACAGGTCCACGTCTTTCTTGTGCTGGGAGTCCCAGAGCTGGTTCTGTAGACACAGTTCTACAGGTGGGGTCTCATGAGAGCGCAGCAGAGGGGCAGAACCAACCACCTCCCTCAGTCTGCTGGACTCACTGCTTCTCATACAGCCCAAGATGTAACTGGCTTTCTGGTCTGTGAGTGCACATTGCTGGGTCATCACCTGCAGAGCGGCACCCTCCCTCCCATGCTCTGGCCGTGGCACAGCTAACGTGATACACAGCGTGTATCACCAAGGCAGGATGAAGTCCATGTTGTGGGAGAAAGGATGCCACCGTTTTCAGCCTGAAGAAGAGCCTGTTCTTTGACCAGAAGGGACCGTTTAGAGCCTTCCTCTCTTCAGCACCACACAGATTTACAGGGTTCTTTTGCCCTTTTTGCGAGAAGAGCTTTCTCTGCCAATCAGAACAAAGTTTGTTGGAGTAATCTAAGTAAGGGCTAGTTCCTGGGTTAAGGAAATGAGGAACATGAATGTCCAGCACTGCTGTGCCCAACTAGTGACCTGCCATTCGCTGCTGTCTATGACTGCGTTGATCTTACAGCAGAAAGCCTCTGAAGGGGTGGTTCTGCCCCGCTCAGCACTCAGCAATGGCCACCCGTCCCGTCCCTTCTGTCCCCATCCCCGCAGCTGACTCTCACGAACCAGCTCCGGCACTAAACCACAGAGCGTCTCTTTTGCATCCTGGTGTAGTTTTCTGCTGATTTAATGCCCTGGCCAGTGCACCACAGGCCAGGTAGGTGTCTGTGCGGCCGGTGCTTCTGGGCAAGCCAGGACTGGGGTTGACCACGAGCTCTCTGGGAAGCTGTTAGTGATGCTGGAACAACACAGATTTCAAAATATTTTTAGCAAGCACTGGCCAGAGCCCATGCGTTAGTCCCTTACGTGCAGAGCGGAATGAGGACAGCTGGCCACAGTCTTTCAGCTGTCACAAATTAGCACATTGCTGTTAAGCACTGACTCAGGCTGTAGCAAGGCAAGATTCTTGACCGGATCCTTTTTGACGTGGACCTGCTGCAGCTCCAGTGGAGAGACAGCCTGTGTTTTAAAGCTGTGCCTGTCCTGTGCTCCTCATAATCACAGAATCGTTTATGTTGGAAAAGACCTTTAAGAACATCAGGTCCAACTGTTCCCCCAGCACTCCAGGTCACCACTAAACCACGTCCCTCAGCACCACATCTAGACATCTGTTAAACCCCTCCAGGGATGGGGACTCCACCACTGCCCTGGGCAGCCTGGGACAGGGCTCCGAAATACTTGACATAAAGAATTTCTCCTAATATCCAACCTAACCTCCCCTGGCACAACTTGAGGCTGTTTCCTCTTGTCCTGTCCTTTGTTACTTGGGAGAAGCGACTAGCACCCACCTCACCGCACCCTCCTTTCAGATAGTTGCAGAGTGCGGGAATGTCTCTCCCAAGCCTCCTTTCCTCCAGGCTAAACAGCCCCAGGTCTTTCAGCCGCTCTTCGTATCTCAGCACTGCCGAGCGAGGCAGGTACGTGGGTCTCTACAGCCGGATTTTTTTAAAGTATGTTTTTAAAAATAAAACCAAAGGGTGAAGTGCCTTAAACAAACCTCAAATGGCAGAGGGAAAGACACACACAAACACACACGAAACACGCCAAAGGCTGCAGGCTGCCTGCCAAAACGGCACTTGAAATGCTGCTGTGTCCCAGCTGTGCTGAAGGTTGCTGCCTCTCACAAACAGCGCAGTTGGCAAGAAGGTCCAGCAAGAATGCCAGCACACAAGCCAGAGTGTCAGTCTGTCCTTGTACCTGACAACAGCCTCATGTGTTCTTCGAGGAGGAGGAGACCTGAGGTTTACCTCCCTGTTTTGCTGAAAACTCCGTGCTTGTTGCTGGGTAAGAAAACATTGCAGTAGGTAACTCCTGGCCAAGCCCGTGTGGGGACATCAGCTCCACGTCTCTTACATGCTCGTGCTGGTGCCACCCCACTCAGCCATGCCCTTTCTTTGGGCTGAAGGAGAACTCAGAAGGCAGCAAGACACTGAGGTTTTAGACACTGCAAAACTAGCTTTGAAGGTCCAGCCTTCCAGCCGTGGCTCTTCCTTCCTTCTTCCTCCCCTGAGATGGACCTGGATGCAAGGCAAACTGCGATCTCGTTTGCACAAGGGCTCTGCAAAAGATGCTGGGACACTTTTCAGCACCCTGATTTAAAATTCAGTGCAGGATATTCAGCATAAGAGAGGCAGCAGTTCACATGAACTGAAGACCAGTTCACCCTTGGATACCAGTGACAACGTTAGTCAAAGCCAAATTAAAAATCAGCCCTTGGGCCTTTTAGTCCCTTGTTGATTTTCCAGCAGACTTACCCTCAGACTAAGAGTGCCACTGGTATGATTAATGCATTACCTCCTAGAAGGAAAACATGAAGTCCTGATGAATGACAAGCGTTTTAGAAGTTCCTGTTCCAACTGGAGTCAGCGGTAGTTTTGCTGTTTTCATCATCGGATTTGTTTTCAAGTCATTATTTTCCACTCCCTTCCTCATCTCCGGATGAAGTCTCGGTTCAAAGCAAACGCTTTGTTCATACCTTACGGACTGTGAACAATTAGCAGTTTATAAGTGACAGCCTGACGGGCTCTAATAGCTGCCACTAATCACCAGACCCGGAGAAGCTCCCACGAACGAGATCCCTCATTCCCACTTCTCTTTCAGCACTGCTGTTGGTTTGTGCATCCAGTAGATGCCAGCAGAGATCCGAGTGTCCAGCACAGCTTTTCCACCAAGTATCCCAAGAAAAGCCTCCTTTGGTGATGAGATGGAGCACTCTGCCTTCGGGACTGCTCACCCCAAACCAAAGCCTGCGACATAAGGGTTGCGGCCAACACGGCGCAAGCCCCGAGCGTACCTCTCTGAAAGCTGGTTGCCAAGGTGGATTCAGTGCTCATCATTAAAGACTTGCTGCTCTCTGGAAGGTTTGTCACAGAGGCTGAAATGAGTAATTTGGAAAGCACATCAGAAAAGTGGCATTTTGTGCGATGCTGGCTAACAGCTGTGCTCTCCAGAGTGGCGGAAGCTGCAGCCCAGATGCCTGGTGAGGTCAGGGCTGATGCTGGCAGGGCACTTGGTTCAGCTGCAGTTGCGTTTGTTTTTTATATGGTGACTCTGATTATTAATAGTAGACGGGTGAGCCTCTAGATCTGCTTGGAAAGCATTACACAGGCACAAGTGCCTAAAGAACAAAACGGTCCCAAATCCTGCAGGAGTCATAACCCGCGATGGGAGCCAGGTGGGTGACCCCATGCCCAGCCACGCTGTGCTGCTCTGCTGCCGCAAACCGAGAGCTTGGCAGGAGCAGTGGGGTGGATGTGGGAGGACGAGGCACTACCCACACCCGTACCGTGGCCAGCCCTCTTGCTGTTCCCAGTTTGCAAAGGAGGTTGCTGCTGCCTCGCTGCTAGCAGCACGCTGCTTGAGTCTTGAAGCATCTACATTCACCCCGGCTGAAGAGCTTGGGGAACAGCTCTGCTTTGCTACGTGTTTTTTCCTAGAAATTCACCCCCGTGAGAGCCAAGAGGAAAAGTGACATGGCAAGACAGACTCTAAATCCCTCTCAGTGGCATAAAATGGGTGAGTCACCGGGGAAATCAAAGTGAAAGCAGCACAAACCCCAGGGCACAACACCAGGACCTGCATTAGTCTGGCTGGGGAGTGATGGATGATCTGCTCAGCCAGGAAGAGCCCAGGAGGCTGTGACCGACGCCAGAGGCAATTCAGCGAGGGGGATGCAAAGGTGGGGGGAATAGTGGCACAGTTGTGATGTGTGCTGGGGTCAGAGCCTGTGCTGGATTCACTCGCAAAAAGCCCCTCCTCGCCAGGCAGCTGTGCCGGAAGAGAGGCAGTGGTGACACCCTCAGTATTTCTGTCCTGGGGAGGTGGCAGCTCGCTCTGCCCTGCTCCTGTCCCCATCGCTGTGGGCATTGCTGCTCTGCACTCAGCTCCACACACCTCTGGGGTGGGTTTTCGGGCTCTTCTAGTGCTATCTGTAATAGCCATGACCAAAGAACAAGCCACGTGTTTTCTGCAGGGATCACGGACCTCATCTTGCCACCCCAGCTGGAGGCGTTGTGATGGTACTCGCTGCTCAGACATCGATCAGACTCGGCCTGTTGGTACTGGGTGAAGCAGCACACCAACGCGCCCACAGGCTTCTGGGGCGATCATGAAAAATGATCTGGATCCAGCTATGATTCAGCAGAGGAAGTAAATTCACTCTGAGTGGAGCCATTTGTGCTATTTCTGGTTCCACTGGCACTGAGCTCCTCCAGGTTCAGCTGGTTTCAAAAAGGCAAGCACTGGCAGCAGCCTACAGAACTGACTGGGGAGTGAGTTCCAAGTCCTTTTTCAAGTCCTTGAGTTCCCTGATTTTATGCATCCATTAGCCTTGTGTTTATTAAGCTATTTTCAACCTTAGCTCTTCCATAAATAATCGGCTCAGAAACTAATAAACAAGGGAGCATCTGA
>NW_010419165.1:7465-7777 GCF_000710305.1 Buceros rhinoceros silvestris
AAAATATTTGTTTTAAAGCTTTTCTTTGAAAGAGAATTGCACCTTTTCTCAGAGGGGATTTTATTCCTGTGTGCACTGAAGAGTTAAAGGTGTTTACGACCCTCACTGCTTCACACCTTCAGCCATGGGGACACTCACTCCTCCTTGCCCCCGCTGTAAGGACAGGCAGAAGGGTGCAGCAGGGGTGTCTTTGAGGAGGTCACCCCTCAGCTCCCAGGGTGAAGACGGGGAGTGGAAATATTCAGCGCTGCCCTTCTGCATCTGGATGAACATCCCTGCTTCTCCCAGGGGCTGGAGCAAACCTGGCTGAAG
>NW_010419166.1:0-36434 GCF_000710305.1 Buceros rhinoceros silvestris
TATATTTAGAAAAATTAATTGGGTAAAAGACTTCAGTAATTATTCATATTCTTAAATGAAATGCTGTCATTAAATTTTAAAACAGCAAAATATTTGAGAAATAAAGCCCTTCTGAAGCTGGTATTTCCAGAATAGTCATTGACTCAGACTTCATTCTATAACTATTGCCATTATGGGGAAAAAAGAAAAAGAACAGTTAATGTGATCCAGGTGCCATTAAAGACAATGCTAAATCAGAATACTTTTCTGAGCTGGTGATGAGAGCTCTACTCACTTTTAATTCAGATTTCTTTAAAAGTCAAGATTTTATTATGGTGCTTCCCAAAATATTTCATAGTTGTTTAGAAATGTTTGTTTTTCTACCCCTTCTTGCTGCACACTAAGTCTCAGGGAACAGCAGTGCAGTCTCACTGTTCATACCTGATTTTTCCTTCCCACTGAGTTTCCCTATTCCATTTCACCCCCATCCCCATGTCACACTTGCAAAATTTTGCGGGCCATAACCTGGTTTTTCTTACCCATATTTTAAAGCACCTTGCCCCCTCCTGGGCATTGCCAAATGAGCAATAAAAATTTACAATAATCTTGGTGGGAACAGAACTTGGTTGCTAGAGGACACAATGGTAATCTTATTTTTTCACTTTAAGGACCAGGTGTTTTTCAGACCAATATTCAGGTCAGTCTCAGAAGAAAGGGGAACATTCAAGAAAATGTGAGTTGAATCTGAATGTTTTGCAGAAGATCGACTCTAACCCTTGATTTCAGCACTCCAAGTATTAGTAAAAGTCTTACATAAGATAAAGGCAAATGTGAAAGCCTGCCTTTTTAGTTATGAGGAGCGCTGCCAGCAGGTCAATGGAAGAAAGATGATCTACCTTGTATAAGGTAGAGAATCAGAACCAGAAAAGCCAGAAATAAAGAAGATTAGACTTCATACCCACCAAAAGAAGCACTGCCTGAATCAGACAGATGTTGTTCGAGCTCTTTGTTAGCATTTAGTATTATATTGCAGCTTAAGAAACAACAGAAACAGAAGAAAGGACAGAATTAGGGCTTCTGGCATCTGCTGCTGGTTTTAGGCCAGGTCCCTAGCTAGTTTCACAAAACATAATGGAAACCCCAAGAGATTCCTGTGACCTTCCAAAAGATAAGCAGCCAGGTGCAGGAGAGAGCAAGACCCCTTGAGATTCCTGTTAACATGTATTGATTAGACACCAGAGGCTTACACAAGAAAGTAGCATTACGGCTCTCCTGAACAGGACAGTATCTTATCGGGACATTTAGAATTAAGTGGACACCAGAGAATTCAATCCTGAGAAAAGAGAACATGGGAAACTGGGATTTGTTAACATGAGGGTCCAGGAAATTATCTGGGTTTGTCCTATGGGCAACTTCATCCCATGAGGGCAAATTTTTTATGTTTTTAATTTTTGCCTCTGATTTTTATTTTTTCCTTGAGAAGTTTCAGGCAAGTCCCACTCTTCAGCTGGTCAGAGCAATGTTAGTAACTAGAGCAAGCTGCCATATTGATCTCTTCAGAGACCAAAAAGATTTCTGCTGATGGGCAAGTCACTTTACAGAATCACAGAAACAGAATCACAGAATGGTGGGGGTTGGAAGAGACCTCTGGGGATCATCTAGTCCAACCTCTCTGCTAAAGCAAGTTCACCTAAAGTACATTGCACGGGATCACATCCAGGAAGGTTTTGAATCTCACCAGAGGAGATTCCACAAACACTCTGGGCAGCCTCTTCCAGTGCTCTGCCACGCTCAAAGCAAATTTTTCTCATGTTCAGATGGAAATTCCTGTGTTCCAGTTTGTGCCCACTGCCCCTTGTCACGTCACTGGCCTCATCCTTGTTACACCCTTTAGATATTTATAAGCGTTGCTAAGATCCCCACTCACCGGGCTAACCAACCCAGGTCTCTCAGCGTTTCCTCATCAGAAAGATACTCCATCCCCCTAATCATTTTTGCAGCCCTCTGTTGGACTCTCCGCAGTGCATACTTGTCTTTTGAACTGGGAAGCCCAGAACTGGACACAGTGCTCCAGATGTGGCCTCATTAGGAGAACCTCCCTTGAGCTGCTGGTTACATTCTTCTTAATGCACCCCAGGCCTTCTTGGCCACAAGAGCATGCTGCTGGCTCATGGTTAACTTGTTTCCAGCAGGACTGCTAGTTCCTTCTCCGTGGAGCTGCTTTCCAGCACGTCAACTTCTAACCTGTACTGGTGCATTGAGTTATTCCTCTCCAAGTGCAGGACTCTACACTTGCCCTTGTTGAACCTCATTAGGTTCCTCTCTGTCCAACTTTCCAACCAGTCCAGGTCTTGTTGAATGGCAGCACAGCCTTCCGGTGTGTCAGCCACTCCTATCAGTTCTGTATAACGAGCAAACTTCCTGGGGGTACCCCCTGTCCCTTCATAGGTCATTGATGAATATGTTGAACAGGACTGGACCCAGTACTGACCCATGGAGAATACCACTAGCTACAGGTCTCCAGCTAGACTGATCACAATCCTCTGAGCTCTGTCATTCAGCCAGTTCTCAATCCACCTCACTGCCAACTTATCTAACCCACACTTCATAAGCTTCCCTAGGAGAATGTTATGGGAGACAGAGTCAAAAGCCTTGCTGAAGCTGAGGGAGAACTGGGGAGCTCCTAAACTTCCTTTTTCAGAGGATCTGATGGTTGATAACTACTGCTTCCATACCCACTCACAAAACCTGTCACTTCAAGCAGATATGGCTTCTCTGGCCAGGAATGTCGACAACAATTAAGGTGGTAATAGGTCAGAAGCTTAACTGAAACCAGTGCTGTTCCGTGCTTCCATATGATTTTAAACATGAGGGGGGAAAAAAAAAAAAAAGAAAGAAGCAGAAGCATCCTAGCCCATGCTTGAATGCCTGCAAAGACCAGAGGTCTTGCTTGGCAAAAGAGGCGCAGGATGAATCCTCTCCTGGAGAAGAGAGTCTGAGCCAGGGAGGTCCTTTTCCATTGTGTCCACTAAAATGAGGGTTTGCATAGACAGAACCCATTTATGATGCTGGGCTGAATGTGACAAATCAATGGCTAGAAGATATCTAAGGGCAGAGACACTAACATCCTTAAAAGAAAAGGAAAAACTCATTTCTCCTGATAACCTAGCCCATTTTCCATTTAGTTTTGTAATGTCAGTTTCTGTTTTGATTTGACTTGAATGAAATAACTTTTTCAACTTTTTTGGTTCAATCCCAGACTACAAACTCTATTATTTGCTGAGCTCTACAAAATGTAGTTTATAAAGACAATCTGAGTTATAAGCCTGTTGTTCCAGAAAAAAATTTATTTAGATCTATTGAAATATTTCACTTGGATATTGTCAAAACTGCAATATAAAAAATTAAATATGTATAGGAATATAATACTAAAATTATGATCTAGAGCTTAAAATAAAATAATGGAAAAACTGTTGAAAAGACAAAATTTTACCATAATAAAATAAATTTTGTTGACAACTGAGCGGAAGAGTTGGTGCTATTAATTCTTATTGTCTCCTATTGTAAACTGTCAAAGTTAGCACAACTCCCAAGTGTTTCATACTTGATAAAAATATGTTTTGCTGCAAGAGCGAACATTTTTTTGAATACCACTGAAAGTTTGTACCTACAAAAGCATAATGTTGATCTGCTGTGACCTGTGACAATCCCAGCAGCATAAAAAATTATTAAGTTGAAACTCGCTTCTTTTTCTGTTTGTCTTAGAGAGGAAGAGGAACTGAATACATATGAATATTTTACAGTGACGGAGACCATGGGTGAAAGTAAAGGGAAGCGGGCAACAGGTATAGACTCTGAAGCAGGTGGCCTGGAGCTAGGAGAACTGAATGACCTGGTACAGGAAGAAGTGTGACTGCCTGCATCCTTTCTCTCCCTGAGGACACCAAGTGCATGTCTCCACCCGTCGCCTGGAAAGCTGGTAGGAACTGAGTATCTGAGCACCCACCTGTACTTTAAAGTGCTCTATCTGCTACCAGGCTTTAGACCAGGACAAAATGGATAGAGGAAACTGAGATGTAGAAGGGAGGAAGTGGCCTTGAGCACCATGACCTATATAGTGAGAGCAGATGTGAGTAATCCTGTACTACTTGGTCCAGGGACCAGAACTTAGCCTATGTGTTGCAGAAACACTCAAGAGAGAGCTGGGAGCTCCAGTCTTCTGTCAAATTTGACTGAGATTATCCATCAGCTTTAATTCTCCTGGGCTGGGGGAGAATGGTTTGGTGGTCCCCTGAGCAGACAGACAAACATAAATGCACACAGTACATACCAGTTGAATGTAAAATAAACACAGAGAAAAACACTGGTGATTACTTTTTTTTCTTTGCTATGTGTTGCAATGACTGTTGTAGTAAACTTAGTGAGATGTTCAAAGTCTAAAGATACAAACTTCTAACATGGAAACCCCAGCCATCTTCTTCCTAGCTTTTCTGGATAGGCAGATGAAGGTGACAAAGGTTTATCAATGATCTGGATGAGGGAACGGAGTACACTCTCAGTAAGTTTGCAGATGACACCAAGCTGGGTGGGTGTGTCAATCTGCTTGAAGGTCAGGAGACTCTACAGAAGGATCTAGACAGGCTCAATCAATGGACCGAGGCCAATAGTATGAAGTTCAATAAGGCCAAATGCCGGGACCTGCACTTGTGCCTCAACAGCCCCCTGCAACATTACAGGCTTGGGGAGGAGTGGCTGGAAAACTGCCCAGCAGAACAGGACCTGAGGGTGTTGGTCGACAGCCAATTGAATAGGAGCCAGCAGCGTGCCCAGGTGGCCAAGAAGGCCAATGCCATCCTGACTTCTATCAGAAATAAACAGTGCGATCAGCAGGAGTAGGAAAGAAATTGTCCCTGTGTATACTCAGCACTGGTGAGGCCACATCTTAAGTACTGGGCCCCTCACTTCACGAAGGACATTGAGGTGCTTAAGCATGTTCAGAGAATGCCCAGCAGAACAGGCCCGAGGGGTGTTGTTCGACAGCCAATTGAATAGGAGCCAGCAGCGTGCCCAGGTGGCCAAGAAGGCCAATGCCATCCTGACTTCTATCAGAAATAAACAGTGCGATCAGCAGGAGTAGGAAAGAAATTGTCCCTGTGTATACTCAGCACTGGTGAGGCCACATCTTAAGTACTGGGCCCCTCACTTCACGAAGGACATTGAGGTGCTTAAGCATGTTCAGAGAAGGGCAACAAAGCTGGTGAAGAGTCTGGAGAGCAAGTCTTTTGAGAATTGGCTGAGGGGACTGAGGTTGTTTAGCCTGGAGAGGAGGAGGCTGAGGGGAGACCTTATCACTCTCTACAACTACCTGAAAGGAGTTTGTAGAGAAGTGGGAGTAGGACTCTTCTCCCATGTTACAAGTGATAGGATGAGAGGAAATGGCCTTAGGTTGCACAAGGGGAGATCCAGGTTAGATATCAAGAAAAATTTCTTTACAGAAAGGGTCATTAAGCATTGGAACAGGCTGCCCAGGGAGGTGGTGGAGTCCCCATCCCTGGAGGTGTTTAAGAGATGTGTGGGTGTGGTGCTGAGGGACATGGTTTAGAGACCCTGGCAGTGCAGGGTGAACGGTTGGACTCGATGATCTTAAAGGTCTCTTCTAACCAGGTGATTCTATGAATACTGAGGTACTGAGCCCTGCTTTCAAGGCTTACCCAGGAAAGCGGCACTAGTCACGTGGTGTTCAGTGGAGAAACACAAAACACATCCACCCTTGGGATCCCAAGTTCTCAAGCAGTGCTCTACCTTCTCTTCAGGCAGTACGGGGCACACAGATATTAGCAACGTCAGGGAAATTAAACTTGAGCTGTTACTCATGGGGTACCTGGAGGAATCACCTTCTCTTTAAAGTACCTTGAAGAGCCTACCTAATGTGAGTGAGAAGAAGTTGAATCTCTCTTTGTTGATGTTGTGGGTATGACTTCATCGACCAAGGCTGGGAAAGGCTGGACTGGTTTGCCAAGAATCACAGGTGGTGCAGAAACATCAATAACATTTTGTGGTAAAAGCAGTGTTTCTGCCTGTTTCTTCCTATGTCAGCTTCAGTCATGTTGTTGCTAAGGTGGTGGAGATAAATAAGATTCACTAATGACTTAGGATATAAATAATGCAAAACACAAGGAAAACATTTTGTAAATTACTTTTGTCACAGATGTGTAGAAAAATAGCTATGAGAACCTACAGAACAAATGTACAGACAAAGGGATTTTGTGGTACTATCCATGTACAGGAAAGCAGTCACTACGCAGCTGCCACGCTGACATCGGGAGACAGAGATCCGGGAATCAGAAAAGGTGAAAAAATACGTCTCAGTTTTAACCGCAGTGACTTGTTAAGGTACCCACACCTCAAAATCACTCCTTCGTATTAGCTGAGGTGTAGATAGGAGTCTGCCTGCAGGACCAGGCCGCCTCCTTCTTTTGGTTTTGGAAGCAGATGCCAGCCCACCTTCCTTCTTGGATGTGTGGAGGTTCAGGGCCAGCAGTCAGGGTGCTTCAGGTTCTTGGTGCTTGCTGCAGGCAAAGCTCAGGTGTTTGTACTGGTGCTGGTGTTCTGCATGCACTGTTGCACATGTGGAAAACAACACGTGGCACTGTGGTGCAGCAGGCAGTCAGGCTTTTGGACCTTGTCTGGGCATGGAAAGATCTATGTGTGTAGAGTGTACAGGTATTTTCTTGCAGTCCTTAGTGATATGAAGAAGTCAGTCACTACAGGGCACAATGCTGGCCAAAGCCCTCTAATGAAGCAGTTAGGGCCAAATGGCCCAGGTCCCTGCAATACAACAGGCACCCAAAAGGTTTTTCAACACACCTGAACCAAAATGACTTTGGGGTGTTATTCTGTCTTCCTTACCCCAGGCAAATGCTTTCTTAAGTGCTGAGAGGAAAGATCACATTGATAGCTTACCTGTGTTGCATTAAAATTGGTTTTGGTCTAGTCTTGCATATCCTCCTAAATTAGCATGAAATGCAGCATGCAGCTATGTCAAGCCAACCCCACCACAGCGAAGGTTTACCTTCAAAGGGTAGAAAATCTTTTCTCGTGCTTTTCCTGATCCTGGTGTTTACCACTGGTTATAAACAGCTCTGAAACTACAAAACTGCTAATGCTATGTGGTGACAGAACCGTGCTGACTGGTGCCATAGCATATCCATCAAAACATCAAGATGTACATACAACCGTGTGTGCCTATATGTGTATATGTGCACTTACCTACATGCACACTTACTTGGGGTTATCTTTTCAGATACAATCTTCCTGTTTATTTTTAACGTATAACTAAATATTTTAATTGCATTAATGAAAAGAGTAGGAGTTCACAGAGCAGTAGCTGACATCTAGGCATTTCTGCCCTGCATCTGTGGTGATCCTTACCAAAGCAGGTCTGTGGAATCCTGACACTTTCTGTAACCTGAAGCTCTTGTCAGCGTGTCCCCCAAAAGCAGAAAGCTATGCCTGCGTTTAGTTGCATGGGCCACCAGATGCCTGTGTGGTAGAGAGTTTTCCAGTGCCTAAATATGACACTTAAACATCAAGGTTCCATGAGAGCTAGTGATGCACAGCTGACTGGAATTACAAACAACCTTTGAATGGGATGTCTTAGGTGGAATGTATGACTAACTAGGAATACCTTTCCTTAAAAATAATAATGAGCGTCTTGTCTCAGACCCAATATTCTTGCTCTGAGTCATTGCCAAAAAGTGAGATGTTTTGAAACCACATACTGACTTTGAAAGGATGCCTTTGACGTTTGTCAAATGTGGTTTGATCAGTGATCCTTTTAGTTGTGAGAAAAGGAAGAAAGTTTAGTAGAATGTCAAAGTCTTTGGACAGCAAAAGGAACAGGGGGGTTTTCTCAAATGTAGGCTGAAACCCAAAAACAAAGTTGGAACCAATATTTAATCCTCAGGGATTAACCTAAACCATTTTGCTGTTTCCAGCAAGTGTGATTGACATGGTCTTTCTGTTTATGTTTTTTAGCTGGGCTTCTGGGATGCTGATCTTAGAGAAACCACTTAAACCACAGTTCTCATCCGCTTGGGTTCTAACCAGCTCCTAGGATTAAATGACAGGCTTATTTTCTACTAATGGCTTCTTTGCCTGTCATGTAAATTGCCCTATGTACAGTACGAGTTCTCCCGTACTTGTCTAAAATCCTGTTTTCCCTCTCTCTATCAACCTATCTTATGTCTTTTCTCACCATTCATTGCTTCAGACGTGTCTATTTCTCTGTCTGGCCTCCCATTTCATGGGTTTTCTTGCTTGTTTTAGCATTTGGCTTTTATAATGCATCGTTTCTCAAACGCTGCTTTATTATGTGATATTTTTAAATATAATCTTTTTATTTACAACATTTTACATGTCAGCTTTCCTCCACTCTGACCTTTTCCATTTGAGGATAATTTTCTTTTCCTTGGTTCAGTATTTAGAGTTCAACACATTTTCTGCTCCATGGGCTTTCCTGTGCTCCTCTTGTCCACGCTCTTGCTTTTGATGTCTTTCTGCAGTCATTCTATTCTTGTGTTTACACATAGTTTCTATATAAAGTGTCTTGCTCCTGTCACTAAACTTCTCAGACTCCATTTTATTTAAGAGATCACTATTTTTCTGGTGCATTATAACAAACTTGATGACCTAGTTCTTTATTTTGCAGTCACAAAAGAGATATTGCTCATCATGAAATGACAAAACCAGCAAAAAACAGAGGCAGAATCATAAAGATCCTCATTTTGCTCATGGTTTCATAGCAGTGTTTAGCCTTTTATTACCATTTGGCCATGCACCACCTAATAGCTTTAGTCTGATGTTTCTTCATTTTCTCAATGTCGAAGATGTGGAAAGTGCTAGAAGAAAAAGTCTCCCCAGATTCTGTGGTAGGAAGGAAATAAGGAGAGTTTTTATTAATCGCCATCTGGTGCGTGCTGTCATCTTGTTTTCTATGCCTTTGCCACGATGGTGGCGGTGTTTGTCTGGCATACCCAGACAGATAAGAGTAGTCCTCTGGCTAAAGCATGAAAAGCTTGTGCTGTTGCCAACCAAAGTCCTTGGCAATGGTGAAGGCATATTTTTGTGAGCCTAGATCCTGCTCTCCTCTCAGACAGAAAAAACCTGTGATCTTGCAAGTCAATTGACAGGTAATCTCCATGCTTCCAAAAAGAGGTTGCATTATAATCACCCTACATTTGCAAAATTTTTAGACAAAATATTTGGAGCTAATCATGAAAGAAATCTGCAGAAACCAAAGGAGTTGTTCAAGATTATCCTCGGAGCAACTAAGAAGTAGAAATTTCCTCAGTTGTCCGTATCTTAGAAGCAATCTTGCCCTGCTTTGTGTTGGTATTATGTGAGTTCTTAGTCATAAAACCAAAGTATATTAAGTTCCTTCCCTAGTTTTGATTTGGGCTTTCCATTTTTCTCATCCTTGGTTTGAAATATTTTTCTAATATATTTGTATTTATTTCCAGGCATCCAGCCTACTTTTATTCTGGCCTTTGCATCTTTCTTTCCTTCTCCGTTTTAGTCCAAAATAAATTATTCCCTTTCAGCACACACAGTACTCTGCTATTTATTTAAGATTGAAAGAATACAAGAAAGAAGTTTTCTCATGCAATTTCTAGACATCTCCAATTTTGTGGCATGTTTTGGCCAGTTCCTAGGTAAAGACCAGTCATGGTCATAGGCAAAATAAGTTAGTGTGTGTAGCTTAATACAACTTGTCTACAGATTAAAACACTTCTTCTAATCATAGTCACATTTTAAGAGTTTTACTTACTATCAGGTTTTTATGTACTGTTTAATTATACTTGCAAATGAGAGATGGAATGTTGTATTCAAACAGTTTCCCACAGTAGCTTAATTAGCAAATTTTACATTGCTTGAATGTGCTATTCTTGGTATGGGGTCAGCCTGGCTCTTTGGAAAACACCAACACAATAAAAAGGCATGGCAGAAGAAAAAGATGTTCTTTATTTCCAAGAAGGAAAGGCACGTTTTTGTTTGTTACAAACGCATATACTTGTTTTCATGGTGAACCTAAGTTTTACAGCCTGATATTGGCTACTTCCATGGGAGTTGTTTTCATGTAAAAACATGTAGATGGTTTATTCATTAAGGTTAATTAGCTGCTGCTTTGTAGTGTGAATAATCATCCTGAAGCCAGTGGGCTTGACAGACTTATGTCAGGGAGGGTATTAGTTCTGGGTTTGTATATCATCCATTACAGTGAGGTCCTGGCCCATGACTATGGTTCTGAGGCTCTGTAATAAAACACATATATAATAGTTAGTAATGCTTTGGCTCCTTGGGTGGAACATGTGTCTGACCTGTGCTGTAACTGAGTTCAGTTTTCTTCTTTAAAATAATATTGAGATCATAATTTTGTCCCTATTTTCTGTGAAAATACATTGTACACAGGTATTTTCTCCAGGGGTCTAAACCCCTCAGTACCAAGAGGTGATTTTGTCTGTTTTCAAGACTCTCTCTATTGAGGTATGTGAAAATAACATTGTTACAAAAAGTCTCCAGAGTCCCAGGCGGGGCTTGCGAGGGGCTTGTTTAAGGATCTGTTGATCTGCAGGGATTCATACAGTCTAAGCTGGGTATGGAGCTCTGTCTGGAGTGCTTCAGGGGGATTTTGGCATCCCAGGTGCGATCTGAGCCCACATGGAGTTCTGGCTGGGTAGAATACAATGGGAAACACTGAAGAGAAGAAACGATGTTTATACTTTTACCCTGTCTTTGGCACCTTATCCAAGACGTCAAAACATTTCTCTCCTACATGCGGGGTACTTGTTGAGTGAGGCAGTCACTTTGGGATGTGGCTGACAGAAGACGCTATCTATCCTTGTGCAGTTGCTAAGCAGGTGAAGCATTAGCTTGGCAGGTAGGAGACCAGGAGGATTCAAAGACATGATGACACTCAAGAGAGTTTCCCAGTCCCAAGACCAGTTCCCAAACCCTCTTCAGCACACCCAGAGCACCCAGAGCACCTCTCCCCTTCCAGAGCACCCCACTTTCTGGGACTGAACCAGTGCTGATGACGCAGAGCAGGTAGCCGTTCAGGTCCCGATCCCACACGTTGCAGGAGTGGTAAATTTAATTAATTTAGTGAAAAGTTAAACAGCTTCAACTGACAGGAATGGTAGCACCTCCTCCCCAGCGTCCTGCTTTCCTCCGCCTTGGTAGCATACCCTCTGGTTCTGTAATTAATGTGTTCGTGAAGGGTTGAAATGTGGGTCTAGATGCTAGATACAGATACTTCACAACTCCAATTAAAGATTAAAAATGTAGCCTTCCTTTTGTGTTGATGAGCTCTGGGACTGCTGCCAGAACCTGGCTTGGCACACGACCAGAAGGAGGACTACTGGTTTGCGACGCTGCCTTGCATTGCCTCTTCTTGAAGTGATGCTCAGCATTGCCAGGACTGAGGCACTTCTGGAGGCACTCCAGGACAAAACATGAAATTCCCAATACATTCTAATATCAAATAAATGGATAAATAAATATCTACCAGAACCAGGATGAGCTGTGCAATGATTTTTCTGAACCTTTTCAGCACGAGTACCTAAAATGTTAAGTCAGGTCACAGGTCTTCTAATTAAGTCCTTCTGGTCCTATGTTGATTTTTTTTCTCGAAAGGCGTCAAGACTGGCTCACAGACTTTTCAGTACCTTTGGAAATCTTGAGATGGATATTTCCTGTGAGTTCCTAACTAAGATTCCTGCTACATGTATATTTAAATTTTGGAGATTTTTATGAGTCCTGTCAAATTTCTTCACTCTTCCCCTTTCTGCCTCTTATTTTGGTAGGTAAAGCAATTTTTACATCTGAGGAACTCAAAAATATTTTTTACATCTTTCTTGTGTTAAATTTCCTTCCCTAGACTCCACTAGAGATGCTCTGTGTACTGACAACGTCTGTAGTACAGCTTTTCCCCATTTTAATATGTTTAGCAGAGCAAAGGATTTAGCTGTCATGTCGGTTTGCTGTGCCAGTGAATTCAATATTTTTAGCTCCCAGTATGAAGAACGTGTATGTCTGAGGATGTTAAGAAAGCTCCTAGGCTCTCCTTGGCTAGAGCACCGTAAGACTGAAATTCCTTGTTGCAACACCTTGGCCGAGGAGCAAGATAAATTTAGTTCATCTGTACGTGACACCCACCCCCATTGCCCCCGCAGGTGGACAAAAACTGAAAAAGTGCTTGGCTGGGAATCTACGGGTTGTGTACATGTACATCTGTTGATGCTGGCTTAGGACAATAACAATTTTCATGTGCTCCTGCTTCCATTCCCTTTCTTCCTCTTTCTCCCACAGTAGCACAGCACTGCTGAGCATAGCATAACTGAATATCCCTGAATATCCCTCTGGTCATGAGCCTTGGGTCTTGGAAAAAAGCCATGGTCTAGTCTTTACTAGTAGAGCCAAACTCTTTGTCTGTTTGTTTTAAAAGCATTTGCTACAGTTATGTCATGAAAGGTTGCATAAACAATTCATCATCTGAAAGCAGCATAAACATGCCTAACGATCTACTAGTAAAGAGTGTGGGAAAGTTGAAGGTGGGAGAAAGAGAGCCCAGTTAGTAGCTCCCTTTAGTTTCTTCTTTAAAACAGCCTGGAAATGAAACACCTCAGTTCCTATCCTAGCAGAGAAAAGAAGTTCACAGCGTCATAGGATGATACAGGTGTGAAAGGACTTCAGGAGATCTGTAGCCCAGCTTCCTAATCAAAGTAGGGTCAGCTACAAGGTTCTAAAGAGCGATGAAAAAACAGTCAAGGATAAAAAAGCTGAGTTGAGTTTAGACATTCAGATAAAAGGATTAAATGTCAAAAACAAACAAACAAACAAACAAAAAATGAATGCAAGGTATAAATAGGGCATGCAATTAACTAGTTACTAATACATTGGCACAAAAGAGAATCGTATCTTCCAGAGGTCTTGATTCAAAGGCTGTTACAATCTGCCGAAATATTTACATCAAAGCCAATGAGCTATGGATCAGGCCCACAGACTGATAATGTGTGGAAAGACTAAGGAGTGACTTGTAATGCAGCTGGTCAGTGAGAAAGCATTAATAGGTTTTCAGCAGCATAACTATGTGGTGGGGAGAGTCATACCTGATTCCTTGCAGCTCTGCAGCTCTACAGCTCTACAGCTGAGGTGTGGATCACAATCACTCTCTTTGAATTTCTAAGATTGGCCCACTCCTGCAGCCTGTCTATCTCCCTATGGATAGTAGCCCTGCCCTTGAACGTATTGACTGGTCTGCCCAGTTTGGTGTCAGCTGCAAACTTGATGAGAGTGCACTCTGTCACTTCCATCGGGTGACTGATTAGGGTGTTAAACAGGATAAGTTCCAGTATAGACCCCTGCAATGATGGTTTGTCACTAGCCAGCAGGTAGAGCACAACCCATTAACCACTAACATGTGAACCCAATTGTCCAACCAGTTTTTTACTCGCTTGTTTTTTTACCTATCCAGACTTTAATGTCTTAACTTGGATATAAGCTTATTGTGAGAGACAATGTTGAAAACCTCATTAAAGTCAAGGTAAGTGACACCCACTACCATCCTCTCAGCTAGAAATTCAGGAAATTTATCATAGAAGGATATCAAGTTGGTCAGACACGACTTGCCTCTGGTAAATCCATGCTGGCAATCTGTTTTTTCTTCATATGTCCAGGACCAGTTTTTTCGTCGGAGTCAAGATTTCATTTGTAAACTCTAACTCAGTCCTTGCCCTGTGCTGTTAGGTATTGCCCTCTCTGAACCCTTTCCCTTAGCACAGAGGCTGAGAGACCTCGGTGAACACAGGCAAGGAAGGCATTTGCTATCACCAAATCACTGTTCCGTTTAGGAATGGCCTCACATTTTCCTTGTTTTCAGCCTTTTACTACTAATTTGGTCATAGAAGCTCTTCTTGTTGTTTTTGTCATTCCTTGAAAATCTTAACTCTAGTTGGCCTGTGGCTTTTTGGACATCATCTCTGTGTTCTCCAGTGTTTCCGAATCTCTCCTTTATAGCCTGGCCCTGCTCACCCTTTACATTAGCTTTTTGCATTGGAGCTCTGTCATTACTTTCCTGCTCAGCCAAACCAATATCCTGATAAGTCTGCTTGGTTTCCTAAGGATTGTAAAGAACTGTTCTTTAAAGACCTGCCAGCTTCCCTGAGCTCCTCTCACCCCTCAGAGATGCAGTGATGCTACCTACCAGTTCCTTGAACAGTCTGAAATATGCTCTCCTATGCTCTGCTATCCCTTTCCTTGCTCTCATCTGGATATCAAACTCCACTATTTCATGGTCACTGAAGTGAAAATTGCTATCCTTTATCACCTCTCCAATGAGCTCTTCCTTATTAGTATATAGGAGATCCAACTGTGCATCACCCTTACTTCCCCATCCTGTACTTGAGCCAAGAAGTTTTCCCCTTCCACATATGGTATTCACTGTCTGTGTTCCACAGTATCATCTTTCTGGCAGCTGTCAAGGAGGTTAAAGAAGCCCTTGAGATCCAGGATCTGTGATCCAGGGATTTCTGTACAATTGAATTAGTGCTATGGTAGAAATATAATGCCGAATGATGAGACCCTAGTGCAGATTGTTTCAGCTATAAAATAGCAAATAATGAATCTTAAGGTCATAGGATCATAGCGTAATTCAAGTGCAAAGGAATTTTCAAGAAGACCACCTCTGTTCAGGCCTATATTCATAAGGGTTTTGAAAACTTCCAAGGGTGGACACTGCACAGCCTCTCTGGGAAATCTGTTCCTGTCCTTGACTGTCTTAACCTTCTTCTGGTTAACAATAAACAAGCAAAAACAGAGTTAGAAGGAATGGATATCCTCATCATCATTTTGTGGGCAACAATTTAATGCGTCCACTAGCGAATGGTCATAAACCTTTTTATGACTACGAGATCATGAGAAAAATTTATAAACTATTCCATGAGATAGCTGTTGAAAGACAACTGTCTTCAATAAATTAGTCTTTGTTTTAAGATGTCATCAGAAGAATCTTAATGTGTCAGCAGCTTCTCTTCAGCAGCAACCTCAGTCAGATCTGTAGTGAGTATTGCCGTTGCGATGCTTCACTGTATAATAAGTATTAAAAAAGTTTCCAGTTCAGCC
Source organism: Buceros rhinoceros silvestris (assembly GCF_000710305.1). Taxonomy (NCBI): domain Eukaryota; kingdom Metazoa; phylum Chordata; class Aves; order Bucerotiformes; family Bucerotidae; genus Buceros; species Buceros rhinoceros. The sequence goes on from NW_010419166.1 coordinate 15,160, forward strand.
TTATTTTGCTCTTATGGTTTGAGGTCACATTGCCACAGACTGACAGAGGCATATTGTAGCACGTAAAATAGAGCATTACCACATCTGCAGTTGTATCAAAGGCATATGTCTTAGAGTATCACCACAGAAATTTGGTAGACTAATAGAATGATATGCATTGCCATCACGTTAGTACCAGTTGTACGCTGACATAACTTTATACCCTACTTTTCCCAACAGTGTTTTAAGTCTGGTATTCATGCAGCAATTTGGGACATACTTTGGTAATGATGTAGATTTATGAAGACTGTAATATGGATGAGTCATTTAAAGCTTCTTTTTTTTTTTTTTTTTTTATTTCTGGACAACTTTTGGCAAAACTTCCAAAACCAACCACTAATATAACATAAATATAGAGGATTCTTTTCTATTTTTAGAGGCAAATGTACTTGAAATGGGACTTTATTTTACTACTGTAAGGACTGCCAGTATACAGTTATGTCCCACCATCTGGGGTCAGAGTCACCTGGAAGGAAAGGAAGTGTCTGTTTGCAGTCATGACTATTTGTGATAGTTCCTACTTTTCCACATGCAAAGATGTTTTGGGTTTGTTTCTAACAACGGCCGGTTTAGCTCCAAGGAAGGTACACATTTCTAACAACAATAAGATCCATAGAGAGCGCTCACACTGAAATGACTGCAAGTGCTCCGTGAAAGAAGAGGGAAATCCTCTTTGTAATGAGACTTTTCCTTGAAATGAGAGAGGTTTGACAAGCCTGAGGGCCAGAAAATATTTTTTTCCTCTGCCCAAGAAATTCAGCCCTTTCAGTTGGGAATATTTGTATGTCCCCCCTGGACTGGTGCAAACACATGACATAGCCCTCCACCACCTAAGTTCTGGCCTGTCCATAGAATCACAGAATCATTTTGGTTGAAAGAGACCTTTGAGGTCATTGAGTCCAGCCATTCGTCCTGCACTGTCAGGTCATCATTAAACTATGTCTCTAAGCATCACATCTATAATTCTTTTAAACACCTCCAGGGAAGGTGACTCCACCACTTCCCTGGACAGCCTTTCCCAGTGCTTTAGAACTCTTTTAGTTAAGAAACTTTTCCTAGTATACAACCTAAACCTCTCCTGGTGCAACTTAAGGCCATATCTTCCTGTCCTATCATTTGTTACTTGGGACAACAGACTGACCCCCACCTCACTGCAACCTCTTTTCAGGCCACTCCTCATAAGACTTGTGCTCTAGACTCTTCACCAGCCTTGTTGTCCTCTGGACACACTCCAGCAACGCAGTGTCCTTCTTGTAGTGAGGGCCCAAAACTGGACACAGTATTTGAGGTGCGGCCTCGCCAGGTCCTGCACTGTCAGGTCATCATTAAACTATGTCTCTAAGCATCACATCTATAATTCTTTTAAACACCTCCAGGGAAGGTGACTCCACCACTTCCCTGGACAGCCTTTCCCAGTGCTTTAGAACTCTTTTAGTTAAGAAACTTTTCCTAGTATACAACCTAAACCTCTCCTGGTGCAACTTAAGGCCATATCTTCCTGTCCTATCATTTGTTACTTGGGACAACAGACTGACCCCCACCTCACTGCAACCTCTTTTCAGGCCACTCCTCATAAGACTTGTGCTCTAGACTCTTCACCAGCCTTGTTGTCCTCTGGACACACTCCAGCAACGCAGTGTCCTTCTTGTAGTGAGGGCCCAAAACTGGACACAGTATTTGAGGTGCGGCCTCGCCAGTGCCAAGGAAAGGGGGACAATCCCTTCCCTCCTGCTGCTGGCCACACTATTTCTGATACAAGCCAGGACGCCGTTGACCTTCTTAGCCACCGGAGCACACTGCTGGCTCAGAATCAGCCAGCTGTCAAACAGTACCCCCAGGTCATTTTCTCCTGGGCACATTTCCTAACCTCTCATCAACCGGTACCTCCCCAGTTAGTCAGGACTACAGATAAATGATGGAAGGTGGCTTGGTGAGCACTTCCGTCAAAAAAAGTACTCTGGGGTGGATCCCATCCAGCCCCATAGACTTGTGCACATCTAAGTGGTGCAATAGGTCACTGACCACTTCCTCTTGGATTATGGGGGTTTCATTCCACTCCCTGTCTCTGACTTCCAGCTCAGGAGACTGAGCACTCAGTGAGCTGGGTTTGCTATTAAAGACTGAGGCAAAGGAGGCATTCAGTACCTCAGCCTTTTCCTCATCCTGGGACACGATGTTTTCCCCCACATCCCGTAGAGGAGGAGAGGATGGAGATTCTCCTTAACCCTCCTTTTCCTCTTAATGTCTTTATAGAAACATTTTGTCTTTTAGAAACACCATTGTCTTTTATGGCAGTGGCCTGATTAAGTTCTACCTGGGCTTTGTTCTAGCTGGGCTTTGGCCTTTCTAATTTTCTCCCTGCGCAGCCTTGCAAAATCTTTCTAGTCTTCTGGAGTGGCCTGGCCCTTCTTCCACAGGCCATAGGCTTCCTTTTCTTCCTGAGTTCCAGCCAAAACTCTCTGTTTAGCCAGCCCAGTCTTCTACCCTGGTGGCTTGTCTTTCAGCACACAGGGTCAGCCTGGACTTGTGCCTTTAGGAGTTGCTTCTTGAAGGATGTCCATCCTTTCTGGACTCCCTTGCCCTTCAGGACTGCCTCCCAAGGGAGTCTCTCAACCAGTCTCCTAAACAGGCCAAAGTCTGCCCTCTGGAAGCCCGAGATGACAGTTCCACCGATCCTCCTCCCTACTTAAGAATTGAAAACTCTATAATCTCATGATTACTGTGGCCAAGATGTCCTCCAACCTTTGCATCACCGGCAAGTCCTTCTTTGTTCACGAACAACAGGTCCAGCACAGAGCATTCCCTAGTTGGCTCCCTCACCAGCTGCGTCAGGACGTTGTCTTCCACACAGCCCGGGAACTTCCTGGACTGTTTCGTCTCTGCTGTATTGTATTTTCAGCAGACATCTGGTAAGTTGAAATCCCCCACAAGAACAAGTGGTAGTGATGATGGGACTTCTCCCATCTGCTTATAAGATATTTCATCTGCCTCTTCATCCTGGTTGGATGAGGATGTGCTGTAGCAGAGAAGCTTTCAAAAGGATTTTAATTCTCTTTTTATTTCCCATTTGCTTGAGGTTGGCCCTGCCTCTGGTCCTGAGCTCATGCTCTTGAGAAAATGGGCCAAGTTTGAGAGAGCAAGTGAGAGAGGGCATTGCACCGTAACTGCAAGAGGTAAGCAGGGCCAGATGATTTCCCTTGTACAATCTGTACCTGAGTGAAGCTTTGCCATTTTTTTGGTGATCCCAAGAGACCAGTGGCTACTAACTGCACCACCATAACCAAAGGTAAAATTGACATTTTTTTTAAAAGTCAAATTATCCAGAAAGTCTGATACTACATTTTAATTTAAACTGTGTGTATTAATGGAATTAGGTACGAATCAAAGTTTAACATCCTGAATTTATTAACATTTTTGCATTCATTTTTACTTACTTAAGGGCCTTTTTGGCTAACCATGTAGAAATGAAATGGTGAATTAATAATTACAAAGAGATCTGGAGAATGGCACATAATTGACCGTTATCAGTTAAGAAAAGCAAATCCACAGAAAGAGTATAATTTTTCAAAAGAGGTGTTTGTTTCTACAGAAGTGTCTGTTTTGACCTGCTGGTTTGGCAGATAATCATTAATTTAAAACAAAAGATAGATGAAATATGTTCTCTTAGATCTTGCTGTAACATCTAAAACAGCTGTTGCTATGGGAAATGCATTTCCCATGCAACTCTCCTGAATACTACGTGGTGATTCTTAGGCAAGCCTCATGCACACATTCAGAAAAGAGAAAGGTGTTGGAGCTTGGTGTGTCATTCCCTTCGGGTCTCTGCTCTATTTGATTTGTTCCACCCACAACCATAGTGCTTATTTCCACAGCATTTCACTCTATAGAACATGATACATCTTTTAATGAGTCACTGTCTTGCTATCATCTTATGAATATTCAAATTACTTTCAAAATTACTAGAGTAAAAGAAAAAGAAATTAGATACCAGTACCCACTTTGTTAAACTGTCACACTATTGTTACATTTCTACAAAAAGCCAGCCAAATTTCCCAGGTGCAGTTTCCACATCTCTCACACAGCATCTAAACAAAATCTCTGCATCAAAATAATGCATACAAATATGCCGATGGTTAATAGAGGAAAATAACACACATGCTGTAAGTTCATCCAAAAGAAACTATATATGAAAGATCTGGTGTGAGACAGAATTCTTGATGAGCTCTAAGCAACTTTTCATCAGCGTGGTTCTCTGAAGAGAAACATTTTCCAGTGCTGCCCGTCTTTATAAATGAGCTAACCTCAGATGTTACCAAGCACCCAAACAACTGGGCTGTTTCAGACTTGCAGTACATTAATAAATGATGATGATTATGAAAGATATTTTTCCAGGGCTGTGTAAAAATAAAGAAGAAAAAAGAGAAAAGAAATCCAAAAGAGATCTCTAAGGTCTTTCGGTTTCTTTGGAGAGCCAAGGACATACAAGCCTCCTGCTGGAAGGCTGCTATGAGTTGAAAGGCCACTGCCTTGGTGATCTTGGTGCGACAGAAAGGGGGGATATCCTCAGAGTGAGCATGCCAGCTGTCTGAACTGGCAGCCCTGGGTTTGTTTATTTATTTGTTGTGGCTGTTTATTGAACAGTAGCTCAGAAGAAGGTTGCTAAATGCAAATATAATTAAAAAGGTCTGAAAATCCTCCACTGGTGACCCTAAGCAGCAGAGAGAATGAGTAAGCAGATCCGGAAGAAACAAATGTGTACCTCTCAATGGTCTCCTGTCACACTTTTTTCAAAGGTCTCGTCACGCAGCTTTGAGGAACTTTTCAGATGACTTGTTACAATTACGAGAGGAATTGTTTGTGTATGAAGGCATCATATGTTGTCACACCTCCGTTAATTACTGCAGTAGAGCCTCTGTGGCAGAAATTAAGTATGAATACACAGAGGAGACAAACAGTTTGCACACCTACACTTTCAATGCTGCTGGTAGATTTCCATCTTGCTTAATGAAAACTTTCTTCTGTGCCCTGCAGTTAATTGCCCTCAGTGATCACGTGCTCAGGCCTGTGGGGACAGACAAAACCCTGAGGAACAGGTATGGCTGCAGTTTGATTTCACACATTTGTGAGGAACACAAAGTGCCCCAGAGCTTCCTTGTTGCTCTTCCAGCCTCTCTTGGGACTATGTGCTTTGCTCCAAGGTCTGCAGCAATCTTAACAGATTTCTGTGGAGATACCTTGGTATGTAGTCATGTTCTAACAGGTTCTCATATTGCTCTGACAAGCTTGACAAGAGGATTTCAGAGCATCTTTAAAGTGCTTTCTGGGTCCTTCCCTTGTCCCTTTGTCTCTAGCAGTCCAGCTATACAGCATGCCAAAATTTTTGGTAGCTTTGAGTTCTTCTCCAGTAATTCTATGCTCAACCTGGTAGAAATAAGAGCTTTCCAGGAGTAGCCATGCCAGCCCTTGCTGTGAAATAGAATATCTGGGTTCTTCAAAGACTCATGCCAGTGGATGCCCAGAATATGAATTAAGCAGACATGATAAAACAGCTCAAGTTGTTTGATTTAGCAGCTATGTGGGTTCCAAGAATCCAGATTCCAGAGGGAACAGGTATTTGTATCCTTGCACACGACATCCATTTCGAGCACCGTGCTTGTTCTTCTTCTCTCTAATGGTAATTTTGCAGATGACCAAAGAACAAAGTTTTTAAGAAGAAGAGAGATTTTGTCATGAATTATACGCCGTATATGAAATATATGTATTTTGAAGTTGTTAACAGTTTACATTAAGATCCTTGTCTTGCACTTGCTCAGGACACTATCTGCAAAGTCATTAAAAGAAGAAAAGTTCTAGGCTGAGGAATGCTTGAAAAGCTTTTAATATATATTCTTGGGTGATGGTCACTGCCCAGAAAACAATTCGCTCAGTATGCAAGAGATACAGAGAGAAGAGAAGAGGTACAAGGCAGCAGTCATCTGTTATAAAACGGCAAACGCATTGCAGGTGACAATTTGTCAATAAGCCCAGAAGACGGGAATAGCAGGTAAAGGAAAAAAACCCTAAGGCTGTTGCAGTGTCAGAAAAGAGGGCTGGAGGATACATAGCTTAAAGAAATGCAGCCTGTGTAAAATGAGGAAGTAGAAAACAAATGCCTGAACTGAGACGTGTGCACTTTTAATTCTGTTCCTTCCCTTGATAAAAATATCGGACTAAACTAAACCCTGATGTAACTACAGCAAAGTCCATGGAGTTACACTGAGGATAAATGGCTGGCATAAATCATCAAAATCAACGACAATTGTGTCTGTTCATGCCATAAATTAATCTGGCCCATTACAGCAGTAATTTTTTTTGACACGCAAAGCTAAGTTTAGTTTCTGTTTTCTATGTAATAAAACAAACTTGAACTTTGATTTGTAAAGAGATATCCACATCCTGAGGAATATGCTTCCAAACCTTCCTCTGTGAGCTGCATGGATGGGAGGGTACAGTATCCCCATTCTGCTGTCCACTTTCCCTTCAGGTGTGCCTGGCTGCATGTTACCCTTCTGTGTGCACTGGAAGGAAGGGCTTTGGCAGTGCACGGAGACAGGTGTGAGGTAAGGAAATCACCCATGCTTACCATGCCTCATACCCTGATCTTGCTGTGTGCAAATGCATGCAGACCCAGCATTTGGGGTGCATCTTTAGGGTGGTCAAAGAAAATTTCTGTTCCTTTAGCGTAATAACACTGAGGTTGACAGAGCACTGGAACTGGCTGCCCAGAGAAATGTTGTGGAGTCTCCTTCTCCGAAGAGCTTCAAAATCCTCCTCGATGCGATCCTGTGCAATGCTGTTCGAGGTAACCCCTCTAGCAGAGGGGTTGTGCTAGATGCTCCCCAGAAGTCCCTTCCAACCCCCACCATTCTGTGATTCTGTGATAAGTGAGGGAGGGGAGTGGAAGTAAAAGAAAGGGGGTTTGTGTGTTTTTTCAGAATTCTCATGTCAAATAAGCCAACACAACAGAAATCAGTTCAGCTGAAGTGGAGGTCTTTACATTTCGGCCAAGTGCTTTAATGAGTAGGTTACTCTGACGTGTTCTGGGACGTTTCCTCATTTTATTGACATGGGATCCTCCACAGGAACAAAAGTAAAGACTATTCCTGTGCTTGGGAACCAGTGAGAGATACCACGCAGATAGGCCTGAAGATGGGAGTCACTTCTTTATGTGGGGAAGGGGATCTGAAATATTAGTTTTCTCATGTTTGCTCCCCAACTTTGACTTCAGGGACCTTTGGAAAGAGTTGAGGGTGGCACAGTTCTGTTCTTCTGGTATGCATAAGGAAGAGGAGGACATGTTCTCCATGCATACTGTCTCCCCAATCATTGTGTGCTTTGCAGAGAGAACTTATGCTTTTTCATCTCTTGTTCTGGCCAAGCTTCTCTTTTGTTGAAAGAGACAATATTTAGGAGCTAATTACCAATTTCATGCTCCAGGTAACCCAGCATTCACCTGACGCTTGCTTATAATATGCCCTGAAGCACAGCTTCCTCTCCTCGTCTTACCTTTTTTGCAAAGAGGGATTGATCTTAGAGACAAGAGTCTCAAAGTATTTAGCACCGACTCCAAAATCATACCTTGGAAAAGTGATTCTTGAACTTTCTGATTGATTGTGCCTCAACTTCCAGACATAACACCCAGTTCAATACTCACAGTAGTATGGGAAAACTTGATGCAAAGGTCTGTTGAGCACCCAGACCTGCTGGAGAGCCAGTCATGGCTGGGCATCTGATTTCCATTTGCGGGTTTGAAAACTGCCTTTGCATGATGTGGCTCATCTCTTAGATTGCACAGTACTGACACAGCTCTAGTGCTGTCTCCTTTACAAGTAACTTTGAGAAAGAAGAGTATTATCTTGGCAGCACAACTTAGTGTATTTGATATAGCCTTTGCGATTTATCAAGAACTGTAGCAGAAATTAATTGATACTATGTAGGTACCTAATTTTTTTATATGCGTATGTTAAGATTCCAAGTTAATGAGTTCTGTTTCTCTTAAAAACTCTGTGCTAATCTGAAAGGCTTAATTTACACTCCAGCTAGAGTGAAGGTTTCATTTTCTATCATGAATCTCTCCATTAATCAGAGCTAGACGCAATTTACTCAACCTTCAAAGAGCCTGTAAAAAGATAAAGAAAAAGTGTTAATGAAATGGCAAAATCCACAGAGAAATATTAGGCTCAGAAACAAATTATTTCTGCATACATGGCTTCTGTGGCATTGCCAGTGTAAATCTATGCAGTAGGTCACCACACTGGAGTCCATAGCGGCTAAGTCTGAAGTTTTGCTTTATATACGTTTTTATAAAAGCGTGACTATCTAGTTGCACAGTGTTCTGGACTAACTGAAAAACTTGTCTTTAATACAGTATATGCAAGATAAGCCAGATTTCTTTGCTGCCATTACTGAGATGTGCATAATGAAATCATACATGGAACTTCTCTAATTTACTCCGTTGTGCAGATCTTCAGGATCTCATTATGATCTCTGTTTGTCATGGCCACTGTTCACTTGCTAGGCTGCCTGTCTTCACAGTGATTAATATAATGAAAACATAACATTATAGGTCATTGAAATACAAACCAATTGAGACAACACTCATTTTTAAAAAATTATGTTTATTAAACAACCAAAGCATTTTTTTTTATGTCCAGATTTTGCAGAAAGCCTATGGGCCTGAATTAGCTGTCAGCCATCCTTGTCCTCACAGACCTGGAGCTGGCTGAGGAGCAGCAGGGTATGGAGTCATGCAGGGCATGCTCACACCTCCTCTAATGAGCCTCTTCTAATGCTGCTGAGGGCAGCATTTGGACTCACACATGCCCCATACTTCTTTTTTTATCTTAATGAAGGACAGGAATGACTGGCAGAAGCGAGCATCTCCCCAGCATTTACCACTAATGTGAATTCAAAATAAAAGGGCTTCAAGCAGACCAGTTAGAGAGGGGATGCTTCAAATAAAAGCTATAAATACCCTGTGAACACAAGTATCCTTGCCATCCCGGATTTTGGTAGTCAGGTGTGTTTAAGCTTTAGAGAGATTAACTTGTTTGAGATACTGAACACATTCAGAATATACCAAACCAAAATTAAGTAAGTGTGGTTACTTAATAGTACTGCTACAATAAAAATATTACCTTGTATGTACTCTTATGACATTACTCCTTTGACTTTTGGAAATCAAAATTATGACAAAGAGGTGATAGTATTTGCACATGGGTGCATTTTATTTCCCTGGGAGTAGGGAGATTTGGATGCATACAAGAGTGTTCTCAGCATTTTGTACCTTCATTTCTTCCTAATTAAAATGCATGCACAGCCTTCACAGCACACATATTTAATAATTGGAAGCATCAAACCTTCCAAAATAAGCTGCAAAATCAGCACTCTGAGGTTATGTTTTTATATGCCATCAGAAGAAAATTGTGCATGCTATGAAGATGGAACAAAAATACCCTGTTATGTGTATTATATACAGTGATGATATTAGCCCAAAAATGTAAAAATGCGATGGTCTTGTATTGAAAATTATTTTTAATGGGTTGCTTAAAAGAGGTAAAATAATTTTAAAAAAGCCTACGTGAACCTTTGAAATGCCAGTTTTAGGTAATAATATGACGATAACAATAGCATCCAGCAGATTCCGGAAAAAGTCAGGGGCTAAAGTAATAAATTACTTGGCTTGTACCTGCTTTGGTGTTAATTTTGTGAATTCCACTTTGGGTGAAGATGGCCCTGGTGTGTGTGCAGTCCTTGCTATTCACTCTTCCTAGCAGAGAAACAAAACAGAACCAGAATGTCAACACTTATGTCTGAAGGTAAATGTTTTGAAGAGTCTCAGTCTGTCATGACGATTTACATGGTTTAGAGGTCTGACTTTTTTTCCCTGTACATTGCCAACAGCCCTAGTTTTGTCTGGCTCTCCTGAATGCCCAGGAAATGACCACTGTGGTCAGTACGAAGGACCCAGAGCAGCAGCTGAACACAGGGCAGCTGCCTCTGACAGCTGTGGCAGACAGGCAGCTGCCCCGCCAATGCACTGTGGAGCACCAGTGCTACAAATTAATTTCAACCTTGCTGCAAAATAGTGATCTGAGGCAGCTTGGGTACCCAGAGAGGCAGATGATCTGTAGCAAAATGTGGTGTTTGCCATTTGGAGCTGAAAATCCCATCTGTCAGAGCAGGACAGAAAAGGAACACCAAACTTTCCTATGCTGCAATGTGAGGTTGTTGTTTGGGGTTTTTTTGCCCTTTCATGCACATTTTTCTGATCTGAATTCAAGCCTGATGTCATCTTCCTTTCCTTTCTCAGTGCATATGTGGGTTTTCACATGCGCTCATCATTTTAAGGACAAATCCTTAAACTGCAGGGAATGAGTCCAAATGGCTCATCCATTTTGGCGAAGTTGATATATCATGAGGATCAAAGGAAGTCCCTGTTTCAAGTTGTTTCCCCTGCTGCTTCCCCAGCTTCCTAGGGACTTGTTTCTCCTCTCCCTCTTTCTGGGGAGGCAGACCTTCCTTTCATGTTTCTGTGGTATCTTCGTTTCCTTGCTGCAGCTGTGCTGGGTCTGATCCTGGACCTGAATCCCAGGATCTCGATGGAGCTGTTCTGCCACTGGAGTTTTCTTTGTCCTGTATATTCTTTGTTTTCCCTGGGTTTCTAAACTTCTTTTTGTCCTTTCTCTTAGTATTAGCATCAGCATCCTGCCTGTGTGTCATGTCAGTGTTTTGAGAGAAAGCATCTTCTTTTGCAGAGAGATCCTGCTCTCTCCTCGTCCTTACATTAAAGAGCTGTAAGAAATTCTGCAATGTGTTTGCTGGGAATAGGTACCTTTTGGAGAAATGAGCACAGCAGCTGGCAAGGCCAACCTCTTTAAGAGACTCCTAGTGCGGCAACTTGCAGACTCTGCAATAGGTGGACCTTTTCCACTTGAGACTTCTTCAAAACTTACCTCTCTTTGATCTGTAGAGATATTTTTATACCATTTGTGGAAACTGAGAAGCTGTGTTGGGGTAATGAGTTACATTTCCTAGCTAGCACACATTCCTAGCTAGTTCTGTTACAGGCAATGGGCTTGGACTGGTTTGTCTAGGTCTGCATCTAAGCAGAAGCCTGTCTTTGACTGGCAGAATTAAGAGCTCCCTACACAGGGGAATGGACACCAACCACTTTTAGTGCAACCATCTCTCAGTAAGCTATAGTTCCTGCAGAGCTCACCATGTGAGTTTTGAACAGTTCCTAAATGGCCTGCCAAGACAGATAGCCATGAGGAGATCCTGGGATATGTTTATATCCCTCCTAAGGGGAAGACAGAACAGTTTTACCCCAGCATTCAGACCACCTGCTACAATTTCTGTGAAGGCTTTCAATTTTGCAGGAATGAAATCATGTAATGAAATGACAATGGCAGAGTTTTCCCCCCTGAGCGGTGGGAAACGCATGCTGCAGACAGCAGCCTCGCTCATACCTGCTCTGCATTTGTAGTTTTTCTCTGCACAAACTGTTGAGATGCTCTTGAAAATGATCTTGACGTCCATCTCAAAATGCGATTCAATCAACCCTGTGAGTCCAGGTTAAAATACTCCTGTCTTACCATTTTCTCCCTCTCAGTGCATGTATCAAGATTGGAGGGGGAACGGACAGCCAATACATACATTTGAGTAAATACAGCAGATTACATTGCAAATGAAAGGATGGGAGAGCTAGTGCTACAGGAAGTGAGAAAAAGCCCTATTCTATTCAATATTCTTTTGAAATATTTTTAAGATTGTTTTCAAGCTACTCTATCTATTTGTACTGCCATGGTGCCTTTGATGCTGAAGTAGGAAACCACAGTATTTCATACACCTTTGGGTGATAATTTGTGGCAAACATATAAATCTGAACGTTGACACAGTGCCACCAATTGGTTGGACTGCACTGTCTATTGATGGGTGTCCATTTAATATACGTAGCTACCTATATAGGTTACTGTCAGAGGAATTAGCACAGCAAAGATACTTAGAACTTCTAACAACTACATCACTGCTGAGAATGAGTGCTATTTATCATCCTGCTCAGGTCTCTTCAAGCTCAGATTAGTTTTCTCTGAGCATGTAAAGATCTTGTCATTTAAATTTCCCAGTCAAGTAGAGAAGATGAATAGGGCAGCCCAGCCTGCAAGGGGCAGGAAGGAGCTTTGTCATGGACAATGCTTTCTGTGATCCGTCCAAGAGGCAAATATATAGCCCCTCATGCTCCTGTAGCAGCCAAAGGTGGACGGCCTCTGCAGCAGAACACAAGTAGAGATTTGAATCTCTATTGAATCAGTGCGCAAATGTTCAGAAAACTTTTCATTCATTCACAGAGGTAGACATAGAGAAACATTGCTTTATTCACCCCATACGGCACGATTACAGTGAAAACAGGTTACGCGGCCAGTCAGTTCCTCTTCTAACTGCGTTTCATTCATCCTGTGGCTGGGTTATGACCAACTGAAAAATATGTAACTTCCTTCACAGTATTTGATCTCCAAACATGCAAAACTCCCTTTTGATAAAAAAAAGAGGAATTTCAGTTACTGTATATAGGTCTCTTGATGTAAGAATAAATATTATAATTCTGTGGTCATAGTGTTGGTTTCCTTCTATAATTTACTGACTCCTTTTCATAGTAGAGTATTTTACTGACAAAGGAATACGAATACTGGGCTCTTGTCTTTTGATTTTATTCTGGTTATTACAGAAACATTGTTACAGCTTGTGTCCCCAAAGAGAAAAAGTAAAATAAGCATCAGCAATGTGCCCAAAGCGTGTATGGTGTTCTTTAAAAGAAGAGAGAAATGAACAGGAACTGCTGCTTTGATAAAAGTGTTAGAAGAATTTAAATGAAACCATCGAAACTACTGGCATACCGAATACAGAGAATTATATGTGTATCTAAAATGGATATTCCCTGACACTCATATATGTTATTAGGCAGTACTTTGACTAAACACACAAAAAATTTCACTCTGTAGTGTATGTAGAATTTTCCTCTGCTATTAATTTAATTTGTCACGTTCCACGGTATGAACAAATAAAATACCATGCATGTCTCAAATGTCTCAAACAATTAGATTATCTTGGTTATTCTTGCTATCTGCTCATCTGTCTGATGATATCAGGTTGATGCTCGTGAGAAGTAGCATGGAGTGGGGAGTACCAAGAGCTTCCTAATCTTAGAGAAATGGGTTGACTGTCCTTAGAAGATGGTATGGATTTTCCAGAGGGAAAACCTGCTTCTGAAACGATGACAGTTTGGAAAGTTTTGTTGAGACTGCAAGGACACAAGCAGGTCAGATTAAGGCATCTGATGCCTGGGACAATATCCCATGAAAGTTTTTTCAAGCCTGGAAGGTCACCACCCTGCTAACCCTAGGAGTTCACTGCCAGAGGCAGCCTTCCAGATGCGGTGTCAGTACATGTTGCTCTAAGTGAAATTTCTTTACCATCATGCAAAGGAATAATCCATCCTGGAACTATCTTCCTGCTAATCCCCTGTTAGCCTGGCCTTTCAGCAAAACCCAGAAAATATGACCCAGATACTGCAAGTCCTTCTCTGAAATACAGTGAACATCACAAACTGCCAAGCTAATAGCTGTGCTCTTGCATTAAAGCACAGGGCTTGCTTTGTGTCCTTTTAGTTGAACCTAGCTCTGTGTGTGTGCTGGCCAGTGGCTGATTAGTGTGTCTCTGCAGAGACTATTGGCAATCCCTGCAACACGCGGACGCACCATATCCAGGTAGAAATCTTACTAGTTCTCAAAAAAATACTGTCTTTGAAAACTGAAGTATATAAGCAGCACACCACATTGACATGAAAGTAAAATTAACGGTTGTCCCAATATATTGACTGAGTTGGGGTCCCTCAACTTCTGCATGTCTCATCTAAGCCAACTTGAATAAGACCCATGGTGCAGCCAGAGCCCTCTCCTCTCTATGAGTGCAATGAATCCTTTCTATTCTAAGGGCTGAAAAACTGCAAACTTCAGGGTTGCTGGTTAGGAGGATTGCATTACCCCTTTGCCATGGGCTCCCATGTTTTTCTGCCCAGCAGACACTGTAACAGCTTGGTGGCTCAGCAAATGTGTTTTATATTGCCTTTATTGCAGCAACAAATGTGCCTTCAAAGGCACCTGGGAAGATGAGGAGAGGCTCTGTTGTGCATAGGGGCACTTGCTGAGTCCATTCAAGCACCTTGGGCATGGTCTAGCTCTGACAGTGTGGTGAGTGCCTTCTTCCAGCATGGTCTGCTGCATGCCTGGGGATGGAGGTACAGTGCAGTCCTATTAACACCCCCAGCAGGTGTTTTGGGGCCAGAACTACAGGTTGCACAGTGGGATGTCCTCAGCCTTGTAGCACGGGTGCAGCCTGGAAGTGTTATCCCTTGAAAGCTGAGCAAACCTTATACATTGCCATATAGGACTAGGAGGCACTAGGATTTTATCAGCATGCAGACGTGCAGATGGGCTGGCCACTCAAACCAAGGCAATTGCTCCAGCAGCAGTGGTGGTAGCTGTCTGTCCTGATCCTTCCCCATGGCCTACAGACAGGGCTGAAGGCTGCTATGCATGCAGCCTGCCATGCACCCTGCAGCTTCAGTGTCTGTGCACAACCTCAAAAAGAAGCTATTTTTATTCCCACAGACAACAGCGCTGTTCTGAAAGGTCAGTAAACACCAGCCGTGGCTCAATGCCAGTAAAGTCAGTAGGGATCCAAATAAAAGGAGACAGGTTTTAAACAAGATATTGTACTTTATTGCTGTGTAACGACCCATGGTTGCATACATACAGACAGGATGTGTTGTCAGCCAGCGTCATGCATGACTCATTGCCAGCTCTGGAAATACAGACTCTGCCTGGTGAGCTGCTCTGCTTGCTCAGGCAGCAGCAATGTCCCCAGGCAGAGGTAAAAACAAGCACTGTTCAGGAGTGAAGAGGCATGGAGGAGCTCCTGTACCATGCCATAGAATAATATTTCTCCTGGTTATTTCTAACCCGATAGACAAGGATATGGATATGTTTTATACTGGATGAAACTACAAAGCAAATTTTCCCCTAGAAAGCACCTAGGTGATTGCTCAAATGCATTTTCTCTTTAATAAAAAGATTCTTTACATCTTAAATACTGTTGATGACAAAGTTAAATGAGGACATTATTGCCATTTCAGTTGTGTACGTTCAAACTGAGGACCAAGAACATTTTTCTGTACGTGAATCATGGAAGTTTGTTTTCAAGGAACTGGAAAAGGACTCAAAGATACAGATCCATCTCCTAGACCTGCAGCAGACTTCCTGCAACATTTCAGTCGTCTGCCTCCTAGTACCTCAATTCTACATTTCTGCAAGAAAAGAGACCAATAAAAATTAGCTTTTGTTTTGTAGTTAGGTTTTTTTTCAATTTTGTTTATGTTTATGATATATTTAACTCATCAAGATATTATTTCAAAGGTTTGGAAAGAAAATTTTTCCTCTACTCCTGGCAGGAAATCAGACAATAATTTGACCACTTGGGTAAGGACTTCATCCTGAACAGAAATATCACTAAAACTGCTACTCAAGATCCAAGTTTGAAGCTGACCAGTACTCCATCTATCTAGAAGTTAACTCCAAACCAGCAGCTGGTATCATTTGCACAGCTTCCCCTCCCTGTCCCTGTTTTTGAGGGAGCTGCACATGTGCAGGAGAGCACATTTCCACAGAAAAAATGAGCTGAGAAAATAATCTCAATTAAACCCCCCCCCCAAATTAAATGGAAGATGCACTTAATCTGAGTGTAAATGGGGAATACAATGGGAAAAAAACCCCAGAAGTTAAAAAATGGTCACTTAGAAAACTGAAATATATGAAGAGTACCCTGCATTTGCCACCTGTCCTTGAGGATAAATGAGGAAAAAGGAATAAAATTCAGAGCTTTTGTGAGCTGCAGCAGTAGGAGAGACTTTCAGAAACGCAGGGACCATCCAGCCAAACATTAGATAAGAGAGAATTTGAAGGGAATGTAACGCAAATATACTTTCTGGTTTTCCTGTTTTGGGGAAATGAAAGTGCGTGCACATATGTTCACAGCAGAAGCAGACAGGGAATGGAGAGACAGTTGGAAGAAACCAAAAAACCAGGTATATCTGTGAGAGAGAAAAAACAATCAAGAGCAACATGCAAGTTTGGTAGAGACCAGTAACTGTAAATAGTGATTGCCGCCTCCTTGATTTCTGCTATGTTCAAGGAAGCTAGGCTTCGTGCAGTTGGTTTTCTATTTTCAATGGCACAGCATCCCAGAAGAAGCTGATAGCATCAATTCACGAATGAAGAGTAAATTTTCAGAACATCCTCACTGACACCTTTCCAAAGCCCTTGACAACTGTAGAGACACAGGGTCTGGCTTTCAATACTTTGTTATGCATTATATTAGGAGAGAGAAAAGTAATCTCATTATGTCAAGGCGGAGAGTACCAGTGGGTGGGTACTTGGAAAAATGTGACTGTAACCTTAGCTTGAAAAATAAACACATTTGCAGTGGAAGTTGTTAGACCACGAAAAAGAGGATGTGTGGAACAAGATGCTAGTTCCAACGGTGACCTGATGAAATAATATTTTTAAGTAAAATTTTGCTTTTTTTTAAGGCTTATCTCAGCTTGCTTTATTTTCAGTAATGCACTTGGACAATTTAAAACATGATGAAAGTAGAGGAGTAACAGCATACTGAAGACTTAAAGTACCCCTTGACTTATGAAAACAGAAAGGTAAGACCTTCTATCAGACCTATTTTCCCACATTATTTATTTGTCCTGCAGTGTAAACAAATCTACCTGCTGCCTTTGAATTACATGGATAAGCAAAACTACTGTCCCAGAAAGCCCATACTCTATGTATGTTCAAGAAAATCACCAGTGAGGAGCTAAAGAAGGGCAGCCTTTCTAGGTTTAAAGAGGAAATTTGAAGTCAAAGGGAGCATTTTTCAGGCAAAAAAAAGGAAAGATATTTTAAATGTAGTGGAAAGCAGGAAAAGAGGGTGACATTGCTAGTGGGAGAGGGCACTTTCTGAAGAAAAAACAAAACAAACCAAAAACCTGCCAGTCTCAAATAAGATAAAAGAACAGAGAGTTGCCAGGGTTAGGTTCTTGGTGGCAGACCAGAGGGAAAGGCAGACAGGGCACGGATGCAAGGAACAATGAAATTCGAAGGGCTGTGCAGTGCTGAAGGTCCAACCCCATATATTTTTGCTGCAGTGAGTGCTGGTAGCTAGGAAGGGAACAGAAAAATATATTCAGGGAATAAAAGCAAAGGGTGACTAAGGAGTGGATATGAATCCAAGGAAAGGATGTTTCAAGCTCGTGTTTTAGATGTTATCAGCTCTAGTGTTTACTAGTTGCCTGTGTCTCTATCTATCTATCTATCTATCTACCTATCTAATTTATCTAACGTAGTTTGCATGTCACAGATTTTTCCTCAGGTGTTGGCTTTTGGGTGTTAGTGTTAGTTTTTGAGGAAAATACAAAGTTCAATGTTATAAAGAACTCTTGCTCAAGGCCCGAATGTTACTGAAATTCTGCTTAAATCCCATTTGGAAGGCTTCAGTCATTCACAAGCCTTAAATTCCTCAAGCTCGGGAGCCTGCTATTTGCTGTTTGTTTGTACTTTCTGACTGGGTAACACCTCAAGCCATAAATTATGATTAAACATTACCTGACCCATGTCATATTTATAGGCATAATTGTGGGATTCTTTGTTGCTGTTACCAAAACTGTGTTCCCTCTGGTGTCCGCCAGCCATGTACAGACAGGGCAGTACCCTCATTAATCTGGATCCCTGTGAATTTATGATAATTGCCTGCCCTTTTTTGGCACGCTTTGTTGTCTCACAGTCCAGTGCAATTCTGGTGGGTGATTACAGTGCAGTGGGGCTTGGTTGACAGCTCTTGGGGAGAGATTTGGCCTGAATAATTTGCTGACAGTGTGATCATAGTAACATTTCTTTAAAATAATGGATAAATCCTCCCCCTGTCCCATGCTTCATGCTGTAAATGTATTCTTGAAAATGAAGCCTGTGTACAAATGACTCTTCAAACTGCCTGTTGTTACAATGTCAGACACACCAAGTAATTTACACATTAGGTGGTCTCTGGGGAGGGTCTATTTAGCATCAAAACGTTGTGAGCAATGTTACATACTTTTAGCTGTTAGTTGATTGACTGACAAGCTCCAGGTCATGAGCACAGGATAAATGTGAAGTTTGTAAGCATCTCTCACAATCTGTTTAATCTCTCCTGAAAAAGCATGTGTGGTATGTGCACCCTGTGTACAGTTATTCCTCTTTTAGCTATGGTTTTCTGCTCCAAGTTAGTAGTCTCAGTGTTCTGAAACTCTGCTTTTCTCTTTGCTTCTCTCTTTTCCCTTTTCTGAGTGCTCTCTCCAGAACTTATGATTCTCTTGCCACTTGTGTAGTTTCTCAGTTTAGAGATTAATGTGTTACGTTGCAGCCTTACCTCTTGCACCGGAATTACATTACAAGTCAGTAGGCTATAGCTCTCACTTCTCTGCAAGCATCTTATGAACAGTCAGTCCTGCCATGAGTGCCCAGGGTGAGTGGAGAGAGGTCTCCTCTTCAATTTATTTGTAAAAAACCCAGGTCTTTTAAAGTAAGGTGTGTGCTTCACCCAGAATGCAGTCATAACGAGGAGGAATGGTTAATAAAATAATTTGCTAAATATGTTCGTATCAAAGTCTCATAAAAGGGTGTATTTCACTGGGAAGAACAACTTTTTTTTTTTCAGTGAAGTGAACTGCAATGCACTTGCCAATCCACTCACCCTTTGCTAACAGGAATGAGTGTGGAGTTAAACTGAAGAAAAAGATGCGGCTGTGTAAGGCAGGTTTCCTTTTATGCATCAAAAAATAAAAACATGTTTATCTGTTTTATAATTGGATGATAGTGTGTTGATTGTTTCAGTGGAAAACAGCAGTCAGACAGGCACTATTCATATGGTATTTCTACTTGTACCACCAGGGCAGTGAAAAGTTTGATTCCTTAAAGCCCACTTGCATATCTGAACTTCCAAGCTCCAGATTTTGTCCACTACTAGCATGTTTGAATGTCAACAGCATCCTTTCTGGCTTGGTTAGATTATGCAAGGGAACGTCCAGCAGCTCCAGAAAATATTAATCTCTGTAACTGTACAGCAAGAAGGTGATGACATACCATGGGCAAGATTTAAAAGGGCAAAGGACTCAGCTATATATGTTCCTGCTGTCTCAGTTCGCCTTTTCCTGAAAACACTGTGCAGCTGGGAGTATTGAAATAACAATAATAAAAAGTTTGGATTGTTAAAATTGGATGTACATAAAGGGAAACCCATCTGAGCCATATTTTTCAATGATGGCTGTCTTACTAAGATGTACATCCCCCATTTTTCTTGGTTTCAGTTCAGAACTGGCTGGGCTGGCTTCTCCTTATGGAAACACAGAGCCTGCCTGTTGAATTCCTCTACACTCTCCAAAACAAAGATACAGTAAATCACCTTTTCTTTTTTCTTTGAGAATAAACCCAGCTATTTTTTTGCAGCACTGCTTTCTAAAAGGCTCAATTTCCATGAAAAAAAAAAGAACAATGGACCAATTTTGTAGAAGTGTTGAATGAGGGCATCATAGCATGCTTACAGCCCCTTTCTTTCTCATTCTTCACTATTAGCTCTGCCAGCATTCCTCTCCCCAAAGTCCTTAAAGTGCATTCACACCTAGATTTTGGACTAGGAATTTCAATGAAAAATTCTTTAACTTGTTTCTGTTTTGCATTCAATAAAGGTAACTCTATAACCCGAGCTTATTGATCCTGTCAGAAAAACTAGAGGGATGAGTATTTTCTGGACATCTCGTGGAGCGTATGCTAGTTACACGTGGCTCTGCTACAATGTATTTCTTGTATTAGGAAGTTTTGAAGAGCAATCATCATCTCCCAAATGGAGATGTCCTCCTTCTCAGGAGAGCTGATGGTCCTTTTGTGATGAGTAAGGATTCCTTGAATGAGTCACTAGTTCAGATCATCTTTTTGTAAGTTATATGAAAGAGAATGACAGATAGAGCTAAAAAAATCACTTATCTCCAGCTGTCATTGACCAGCAGCTAAGAACCAATTTGATTTTACACTTTCGAAACTATGAAGTATAAGACATCCTTCAAAATTCATTTTAATACTCTAGTAATTTAGTTTTAGACTTTTAGTCTATCCACGGAGCTGCAGCATTCTTGTCTTTTTATACTTTCAATATAAGCCAAACCTTTTTAGTTCCACAACATAAAAAATTCTCAGCAGAACAGTAGTAGTATTCAGAACAAAGTGGTTGTTTTCAAGGTCTGCATGCATACTTTGAATTGTTAAATAATCTTACAATTTTCCAATCCAGCAGGCATGGGAGTGTTCTGCCTTATTCTGCCTGTTAAATTTAGTTAGATGCTCTGAAAAGGGGAGCAGATTGTTCACCACTGGCAGCTAAAATCAGGAAAGAAAAATATTGACTAAAGACTTTAACAGGACACTTAAACAGCTAATGAAAGGACTGAAGTTCCTGAAACCACAGTGAACAGGAAAGAAGGATGCTGTGCCTCAGTTTGGCATTTCTCTGGGTCCTACTTCTGATACCAACATGTTTTGGCTGTGGAGAGTGTAAAGGTATGCTAGCAAAGCATCACAAGTAACAGGTAAATGCCTTCTGAAGCACCTCTCAAACAAAATACGCATTTTATTCTCTATTTCTGTTCTGTCAGACAGGATGTTAATGTTACTTTGTCTTTTCTTTGGACAACTGCTAGCAGTGAAGCTGTGGCAAAGAATCTGAATGCTGAATGATGCGGGCAAAGCCCAGTCCTCCTGCACAGCTGCTTCCCTGGCTGCCAAGCAACTCTTCTGAGGCAAATGTGGGAAGAAGTCTAGATACCCAGAGCAGGAGCCGTCTCTTCCAAGGGCCTATAAAAAAAAAGGCAATAGCTCCTCACTGTCATTATTCCCCCAAATCAGCCAGAACAAGCAAGTTTGGTGCTGAAATCCTTGCATGTCCCATTGGGAGTGGGAGAAGCAAAGTCACAGTGTCTCTTCTGGGTTGCTTTTGGTCCCAGCACATGCAGAGACCATGCCCACATGTGCCTGCTAGCTGGAAGGAATTGCAAGGGGCAATAGTCCTCT
>NW_010419166.1:36473-53392 GCF_000710305.1 Buceros rhinoceros silvestris
TGAAGGAATTGCAAGGGGAAAGATTCCTCTATCCCACTTGTGAAAACATTAACCAGCTCTGCTCACTCTACACCCAGGTGTATGGTTACTAACTGCCTGAGTTGTGTGTCAGTCCCAGCAGCTGAGGATTTTCTGATGGATACACTGAGCTTCCAAATTCCAAAGAGAACAATTTACGACTATAGCATGACACAGGTTTTCATTTAGCAGAAAATCATTATATTTGATGAACCCTGCTGGCTTAGCCAGAATCCAGAATCCCAGGAAATACGGGTGTTTTTAGGTTTCAAAGCAACTGGCTGAATTTGAAGCATCCATTCATGTGTTGGTAGAGATATGGGGAGAAATGAATGAGAAATATGTATGAAGGAGAGTGAAGGTGTGTGTTCTTAAATCCAAAATGTCACTACTTTGCCTCACAGGACAAAAAGATCCGTTTTTATTTATTCTTTTTGTTACACTGGTGAGACATTCAGGTACTACAGACTATGCTCAGAGCTGCAGAGAATTAGAAGGAACAAAGGAACTTCAAGTCGACAAAGTTCATAACCAACGACTCTGGTTTCTGCTTTTCCTGGGGCACTGGATGTAGGGACATGAGCTTCTGGGCTCCAGAGTTCCGTGACACATGCTGATTTCCAAACTAATTCATCCCCATCATAGAAAACCTGTGTTTTGGGAGAATTAGAAGAAGATAGAATCAAAAGAGGGTCATCTAGTATCCAGATTGCAAAAACTCTATTGAGACGGAGATGGAACCACCTGCCTGAAGAACAGCAAATACAGAACAGCAAATAGAAATGTCTTTAATAAGGCTGAGCGCTGGGCAGGAGAAGTGATTCAGTTAATCCCATCAGTGAAACTGCCAGACCTTGCCTCATTCAGCAAAGGCTGACAGGAGATACATCTGTCCTGTGTAAATATATCAGGAGGATAAACATCAAGAAGCGAAAAGAGCTGGTTAAGCTAAAGGACAATATTGGCTCAGGAGGAAATGGTTATAAACTGGTCATGAATAAATTGAAACTGGAAGCGAGAAACAATTTTCTCACTATCACAGTGAGGCTTTGGAGCAGCCTGCCAGTGGGAAAAGTAGACAACTATTTCTTACAAAACAGAGCCGAGGGAGGGGAATATACGACATGACAGCCTGTGGTAGCAGATGCTGGGATTGATGTGTTCCTAAGGGACAAGGAGCAATCACTGGAAAAAGCCTGTTATCTCAGATGAGGACATTCTTGTCCACTGCCTTTTGCTGTAATGTTAATGCCATGCTCCCAGACTAAAGCACCAACTTCCTCCTGCTGTCATCCCACATGTTGCCAGCTCTACCTTGCAGCATGGTGTGGGGCTGCCCCAGCTGAAGCTGACCTAGACAGAGAGACTGAACTCACGAGGGTGTTAAGACTTATTTCTGGCAGAAATACAATGCTCAATGGTTTTTGGGTCAGCGAACCAAGAGAGAGAATATTTCTGACCTAATCACGCCCACTGCACTCTGGGTAGTGACACATTTGTCCAGTTTTGTGCTAGCATCCTTGTCACGAAAGACACAGATTAGTGATGGAGCAGAAAGTTGAGCCTAATGTGACATAACTCCTGTGACAGGTTTTCTGTCTCTCTGTGGTGCAGGGGAGCCTTAGTGGGCTGATGGAATTTGTTACTTCTCTTCAAATGGACAGAGCAATATCTTATGTATTGTACTGGCGTAAAGCAGGGCTTCCCTCAATTCTGCTTTCTGAACCTTCTTTTCAAAACTGGAATGCCTTAGCTAGAAGTTTCCTACCAATATAGGAGGAACACTTTTTCAGAAATATCTATTTGATGAAGAATTTATTTGATAGAAGGATTCTACTGATAATTTCATATTGGGCATATTTAGAGCAGGGGTTTGTTGCAACTGCTAGCCCTTAAAAGACGATTTTCAGAGGGCTCCTTCTGGATCATGAACACAGGTAGTAAATGGTTAACATGAGTATTGACTAGCAGAATATGTATGTTTGCATGCAGAAAAGAGCTCACTAAGGGTGTGTAAGAGCAAGGACAGCCTTTCTTACAGCCAGGACATTTCAGCTGGTTGTTCTAGTCCCCACTTTCTCTCAGCTGTTACTGCAGGGGGCTGTAAAATTCCCTGTCCTGGCCTGTTATCTTGTCCTACTATTAATCTTCACATTGCACATATAAAGAAAGATGCTGGTGACTGCTCTGTGTCTGGAAACACGAAGTCAGATCACATTTGTAAACTTTCCTTGTTACTGTGTGACTGCCAGCTACAGATATTTTTGCTGTTTATAAATTAATCAGCACGGCAAGGAGAAGGAGTGGAAAAGGCCCTAAGTCACAGACCAGTGTTTATTTGCACTGACATCTGAGATTGTTGTAAAATTTTTTTCTTATATTATGTCAAGAAATGCAGATACTGGGAGTCTTTGTATCTTGTATTACATTTTCCTGGATGTGAGTTTTATTTTACACTTCAGAAAAACAATTTTTATGGTTGAAAATTACTTCACTGATGACCCACAAATAACTGTGATTTTATGTTGCTATCCTCTTTCTGCTGGAAAGAAAAATAACTGATTTTATTTTGATTTGGATGGTTTTTTTTTTCTCCCGAGATCACTGGAGAGAAATACAAATATTATGCTTGTATTAATAATTACATATAATATGTTTTATGAATGGGATAATGAGTAGCTTGACTACTAAAAATGAAAGAAAAGACACAGTTGTCTTCAGAAAAAATTTTGAACTCACTTTAGTATTAAGTAGAGACTTTAGCTTCATATTTTTCTTCTAGAAAAGAATCTTTATGCATCATCCATAGCAAGCATGAATTTGTATTCAGAATGCTGCTTCTTCACATATTACCTTCATTCTTTATCAGAGTCATAGATGACTCAACTCATTCATATAGTTCAGGAAAACCACAGTACTGCTCTTTTGTGAAAGTCAAAGGGAAAAATAACTTCCAATGCTGAAGAAATAGGTTGAAATGGTAAGCAGATACGCTGAGCTGGATAAGAGTGTTTTAATAAAGTAGTTTTATCAAATCTATCTCCTGAACAAAGTGTTTCTGCAACATAGTTTTTTAAATTAGAAGTTTCCTTTCAGCATAGGTACATTCATGTGATATACTCAACCACATGGGGTCACTTACAAAACACTCTGAGTCTCATGCTCTTTTCCATATCCTGCACTGTTTTTCATCATTTTCTGGCTCATCTGTCTGTCCCTGAGAGTTTGACAATAAAGAGTCTGAAAGTTTGAAACCTGTTCCTTTCTGAATTAGAACGGATGGGCAGAAGTCACACAAAAAAATAGCCATGTGACAAATAAGTGAAAGCAGGGTTTGGTAGAGCTGCCAAAAAGTAGGCCATGTACAAAGTATTTGCAGGTGCCTGATTTAGCACCCAAAATTAGGTCTGAGCAATGAGTTCTTCAGACCATCCAGCTGCCATTGGTGCTAGACCCTGACACCTTATAGGGCCCAAGGAAAGAAAGTGGCACAATGTCCAGGCCATCCATGTCTTGTAGGTTGTCTGCCTTCGGCTTCAATCACTCACACCATTAAGTTCTCTAATTTTATTTCAACCTTTCAGATCTAGTCAAGCCCCACCAGGTTTTGGCTAGTGTTCCTAACTTATTAAATCTAAGACAAGAAGTCCTAAGCAGTGTTTGTTCAAATAAAACCACACTGAGGTCAAAGAATGAGTAAGAAAACAAAGTTTTCAGAATTAGGCTACTGGAAATATATCTGCATCCATTGCAGTGACTTTGGAAAAATCATTTTCAGTCTTGTATTGCCTATAGCTTTGACAGAGCTCTTTTAAAATTTCTTCCTTTGGCTTATAGCTCCATAATGGGGAAAGAATATGAGACTTGCCTCTTGTTCATGAACAGTTACTGAATCATATTCCTTCATCATACGCTGTTGCAAGGAAAATGTTCCTTCATGATAGAGGGTTTCTTTAGTAGAGATTAGTTCGGTCCTCTGCAATTACTGATCCAGAAGCAAGATGTTTTGACAGATAACAATAAGATCATTCTCCTGCACTCTTTTCTACCCAGCAGTAGTGGTATTTAACAAAAAAAGGAAAAAAGTCAAGTAAGTTACCACAACAATGACTATTTCTCATCCTTGACTCCGGGAATTCAGGTTTTAGAGCTTTTGTTTTCTTTGATCTTACCTTCATGAAGAAAAGAAAATTCAACCCTAAAAGAAAACATGGCTTGACCCAAGAAATGCCAAACACAGCAAAAGAAATATTTTCGTTTTCTCTGCTTTTCCTCCAATAACAGCCCTTCATTTGAAGAAATGATTTGCCATTGGTTATTCAACTATGAAAGGGATCTCAGTTTTTTAAAATAGATTAAAATTTTCCATGGAAATAATCCTTATGGCCACTTATCCAGCTTTTCTGTTTGTTTTAGTTCAGCTTCAATTCAGGCAGCCCTGTACAGTTCAGTTCATCTGATAAAAACAGAACAAAAGACACAGAGAAAAAGTAAGTAGATATGAAAAGTTCTTGAAGCCAGGATGTAGTAAATGTGACAAATACTTCTTTAACATATGTACATTTAATATTTGCAAAAGACTTAAAAGGTCTTCTGACATTGTACACTGATGTACGTCCGCTACGCTACTCCAACATCTCACCCTATTTAATTATAGATTTAAATTTGGTATAATAAAATAACATTTGAATTTTGGTATGTCTGGCATGATTGCTTCATCTGCAGGTTCCCATGAGCCCTCAAGCTAAACAATCTGTCAATTAGACCGTAAAATACATACAACAAACCTCTGAATCAGTGCCACATGCATTTAAAGATTGTGCCTTCTAAAGCTCTTGTTTCCACAAGAGAAAAGAGTTTTGTTTGTATTTTTAAAGTCCTAGGAAATTAGACTATTCCCAGTGCTGCAACATCCATTTAAACCACCTAATGCAGACATGTTAAACGATCTTTTTGCACAATACACAATGGTGTGATTAATAGCAATTAGTGTGAAACAGGCTATTTGACTATAGGTTTTTGATTTATATGGAATGAAGTGAAGCTATCAAACTAAAAATTGCTGACTTTATGATTTCTCAGAATGTGGTAAAACTGGAGGTTTAAGTTGAAAGAGAATTTTCTGGAGGACAGGTTGCATTTTGGCTGCTGGAGGCAGCCAAAGAAATAATTGCAGAAACTGCTTTCTAGGTAGATGAGCAGCATAGGAAAAAAATCTGGAAACAAAGACAAGTAGGTTGTTTACATATTGCTCTAAAATAAAATCTTATTATTAGAGTTTATTTTATTCAACTTGTAGCTGGAAATGGATCACGATCTCCTGTAGATGGCAGAAATTCAGCATAGTGTTTAATGGAACAGTAAATGAAAACAGCATTTTGCAGGGTGACAAACTCTCCCCATTTTAAGATGAAATGAATGTTCCTCTGGGGATATCGATATGTCTCCTCTGATCATCAGTAAAACCTTCTGGTATAATTTTTTCTTAGCCATTCATGTAACTCCAGGCACAACTCTATTCTTGTAGTCATTTAAGCACAAAAAAGGTGGGAAAGTCCTTCTGTATAAAAGTGAGGTGGTGGTCGGGCTGCCTGTTTGACTGTATTAACCCAGAGCTATGAGCCTTTGCACCAACACCAGGACAGTCTGTAAAAGAGCAGCAGGAAGCACAGTACTGTGTGTACATTGACTCTTAGCCCTATATGCTCTGCCTGCACTGTCCTGAGCTGTTTGGCAGGGACCTCTGGGCAGCTTGTGCTGTGGTAGGCACCTTCTGGTAGGATACCTCTGGATTATCTCTCCAGTGGGGCTCACTGGAGCCAGAAAAATCCGTCTGACCTCCCAAAAGGGGTTCAAGCTGAAATACTGGTTTGCCTGTTCATGTCATCTGGTAGCATTTAACCTCTGTTTTCTAAGCACATTCTCTGGCAATTGTAATGTATGCTGTTGCTTGCAGTTTTGCTTGGAGACAGGACCATGCTTCTCCTCTTCCAATAGAGTGGCAGTATATGTTAATTTAGTATTATAATCATTTGCCCTCCTGCCCCGTACCAATAGCTTTTTGTCTAACCAACATGTGGCTTCTTTCCATGGCTCTTCAGTCACCACACTGTTTGAACATGCTGAACAAGTCATATTTTATACTGAAATGAGGTTCTGTCAGAATGTTAGAGCATAGCTGGATCAAAAGGACTAGAAAAACCCATTTCTCTTCTGGTGTATATCCCTATGAACTGGGTACATATCCTCAGATTTATCCCATTTTAAAGGAAGGGACAGTGTGTGCCGGAAATGGTTGTTTGCCAGATTCTGTAGTAAGAGGACACAGCAAATAAGAATGGATTTGAAAGTTTGGTAGAACTCAAAACAAAACATAAGAACAGAAGAGTAGCTCTAACCAATTAAAATGGCCAATATGCTGGAACCAGTGAAATATAGGGGAATAAAAGTATATAGTGATTCTTCAGCATCAGTTGCTCTTACTCAGTTTGGACAACATTTTTCTAAAGAACTAACTAGAGTTATTATTATTTTTTTTCATGATTGTGCTTAACAGTAAGATCCTATAGCATTAGGAACTTTAAAGAAGAAGGGTGTTAGGCAAACAGAGTAGACTGATTCCCTTGAATATGCCATTTTGTAACCCCATGAGCACTTTTTAAAAAATTCTTTCATTTTAGGTGAGTGACCACAGATTTTAGGGAAAAATAAATCACCCACAATATATGACTTAGTCGAGACAGTCATGCACTTGCTGGATGTCATTTAGCACTTATATCAGCCACTTCAAGCAACAGCATGAAATCTTTATTCAGAAGACTCAACTGAAAGCATCTCTGTAATGACTTAGCCATAGATCAGACAGCACAACTAGAAGACAAGGCTGAAGACTTTAAATTAAAAAATTTCTTATTTAGTTCAGCTGTCTGCATTGCAGTTAAAAAGAAAAAATATAAACAAGGAGAAATGTTTTGTTCATCTGAAAATCTCTTTCTCCCAGTTCACAGAAATGTACAGCTTCAAATAGTACATGGCACCAAAACATTCTTGGGCAAGAGCAAATGAAAGTTGTTCTGTATCAGAGGATTATTTGGGTCTTGTACAGCCAGGTTATGGAGTGACTGCTGTTGTATTTGAACAGAGAAAAACTCCAGTACCGTTTACAGGCAGGATGATGCGTTTGCGCGATATTTCTGGTTGATGGAGTGACAAAACTAGCCATCAGTATTGTTTTATCTCTTCTGATTTTTTTCCTCAACAGCCTTCTTCAGTAGCTGCTGATTTCTTACTGGTGACATCTTACACTTACTTCACACTAGCTTAACAGAGTTGTAAACATGAAGCTCTTTGCTAGACTGGGGAAATCAGCCCCTTAACCTGTCCTAGAAACCATAGTTTCTTTTACAAAGACAACTCTATCCACCCTGAAACCTCATATAACACTTTATTTTGACAGGTTCAAAAAAAGAAGCATTTGACAGGTGTGTATTTGCTCAAAATGTAGCTATGGTAGAACATTACTGCAGTCTAAATGTTCTCCAGGCTTTGGTAAGAGAGAAAAATTACAAAGCTAGTGAATAAGGTGGGAAGGAGAGAGGTTGTTTGAATTTTACCTGGTTTTTACATTTTTGTAGAGCTGAAAAGTGTCTAAAATATATTAACTTTGGAAATTACTTATATTTTTATACATTATTACACAGCAGTTTATATATTACTGTAGAGGAGATGTGTTGATTCTCAGATGAGAAAAAATCTAGGTAAAAATGTCTAATAATTTCAGCTGGCAATGTGCAGAGAGACTTCTCGAATCAAGTAAATGTACATAGATACAAATAAATAAACACAGACATATATATTTATACAAATCTATTCTAATCATTAAGTCTTCTCTCTTTATATAACCAGTGATGTGCATGAAAGAGAATATAAAACATCAACAGCTCATCAGATTTGGAGCTTGTCCAGAGAAGAGCATTGAAGCTGGTGAAGGCTGTACAGAACATCCTAGGAGGAGCAGTTGGGGAAACTGGGGTTGTTTCGTCGGGAGAAAAGGAGGCTGAAGGAAGACCTTGTCACTCTCTACAACTACCTAAAAGGAGATTGTAGTGAGGTGGGCGCTGTCTGATGCTGTGGAAGTCCAAGGCTGGACTCAGTGGCAAATGGAAACCAGATTCAGGAATTGGATTCTAGAACTGGTTTCAGGAATGCATGGATTGGAAGTCAGAAGAATGGATAGTCCTGTTTGGATGCCAGCCATTGAAGACCAGCTCGACCCTCGTGATCCCTCAGCTTTATACCAAGTATGATGTCTATGGGATGGAACACCTTGCTGGTCAGTTCAGGGTCACCTGTCCTGTCCGCTCCTCCCTGCAGGTGCAGCCTCTCACTTACTGCACCCCCCCCATGGCACACAGGGTTCAGCAGTGACCTTGGTCTGCACAGGAGCAAGGATGAGCAAGAACCTTTCTGCACACCAGTCCCTGGCAGTAACTGCAAACATCAAGCGTTATCACCTCTAGGAGCAGACACTGTCTGCAGAACTGTGCCGTTACCTTCAGACAGTGCAGCCACTGAGCAGAGACTGAGCTGGGAAGTGAAATCACTGAACAGAATTAGTGCTGTTCTGACTCAAACCAGGACACATGAGTAATTAACCTCTATGATTCTTTAGGAGATAAAGATTTTTTTTGTGAGGTCATTACGAGTTAGAGTGAAAGAGTAGTGGATGATACATACTTAAAATGCAAAGCTCATTGTTTAACTTGGTTAGCTTTGGCGATCATCTCACTGCTGGAATTATTCATGTTCTCTTAGTCCATTCCAGATTTAAGAGTAAGTTTGGCTTGAAGTTTAGGATATATCAGAATAACTCACAACTGAAGATAGAAAGTATGAAGCTCATCTTCTGGGTGGTAACTTCAGCTTCCATACTCAGTCACAGACAGGCATATGTATCTAACTGGAGACTCCTGTAAAAGGTTTAAATTTTTAACCACAAATTGCATTCTTACCAAAAGCTTAGCAACACGTGAAATGAATTAAAAGATGCTCAAAAGGTAATTACAAAGGGGGCATTTGTTTTCTTACAGGTTTACATCTCACGAGCACCTATGAACAACATGTATTTTACTAGTGCGAATGCATGCAAAGGTAGATGGCTCAGAGTGAAGGTCAGAACAGCACTAGTGGATGGCAGATGGATGGGAGTAGTGGTGTTGCTGTAGTGGGAACAGCAATGAGTTTTCTGCTCTGCAGCACCCAAAGGAGCTGCTGTTTTAATACCACCTCAGTTCTTTTCTCAGGTAAAATGACTGCAGGACAGTTAGTTAGTCCACAACTGCCTCCAGTACCTTCTGCCAAACAGTCTGCTGCAGCCATGTGGCCGGCTGGCGGGTATTATTCTTGGCAGGTGCTAAAAAGTTCCTTATTCCTCTGGGATGTGTCTGGAGACTGATTTAGCAAGTGTAGCAGCGCACAGACATATTTGTAAAATGTAATATTCTTCAGTGTTGTTTGACTGTATCCCAAGGCTACATGGGTTTGATGTGCAGACATCTGGGCTAACCTCATTCTGTGGCAGACTGTATTCCCAGAAGGTAGCTCAGAGCACACCTGCTCCCGGTACATGTCTCAAACATTGCAGGAGATGGGATCACAGTGGCATCCTTAGTGTTCTGGGAATCTCTTGGGAGCTTACAGAAAAAGGGAAATCCTGCGAGTGTGCATGACAGCTGGAAAGAGGGGAGAAAATAGCTTCTCTCTACCATGAGAACAGTCTTTCTGTGCAATGTCTTTGCAGCTTACAGCTTTGCAGCTTGTGCAGCTTCTTGTGAGCGTATTGCAAGCGGTGTGCTTCCCTGTGTGTTCTCCCACAAGGCAGAGGTAGCCTTTCAGGACACTGTCGCCCCTGCCTGACATGCTGCTACTGTATGCCTTATGCTGTTTCCCAGTCAGGATCAGACTGATGTCATGTTACTGGAAAACTCTTGTCTCTGTGGTTTGCTCCTGCAAGTGCCCAGCTGGTTGGAGCGCCTGCTGCAGAAGTTTGTCTGCAACACATACCCTGAGTGTCTCCATACCCAGCATGCCACGGAAAAAGTGACTCAAGAAAGGGTGGTCAAGTTCTCAGGATGGAAAGTGGATGAGACCCCTTCTATGATCCTTTTATCTGGAGGCTGCCCTGCAAGAGCAAATTCAGGGGCATAACTTAGTTCCTCCCACGTTCCCCGTGACGGTGCCTGCTGTGCAGTGCCCTCTGATGTGGGCAGGAAGAGCACCTCCTGGGCCACTGGTGCATGTTTGCTGGGACTGGATGGAAAGGTGGCACTTCAACACAGGGGTGAAAGGAAAGTGTACATAAGGGAGTAGCAGAGGGCGAGAGAGAAAATCGAGCTCGAAGAGCCATCATTTCTGTCGATGTGTAGTGACGGTGTGTGTTCCTTTTATAAACGCTGCTGTTTTGACAGTGGTAACAGGTTTTAAGCCATTCAAGTGGTATGCAATGGGCTGTATATGCAAACACAGCTGGATCACGGTGCACCATAGGCCCTTTTGTGGTATTTTTTCTGTGATGCCTCTCAGGGAGCAGGTTGCTGGGCATGGGCAACTGTGCTGCTTGTAGGCTACTCATTGCATATGCCCTTTTCTTTAATCTAGCTTCCCCAAGGACAGAAGTTTGTGGTTCCCTGGAGATCATAGTGCAGGAATTAGCTAACTTGGGTTCAGTGCCAAGCTCTGAGGGACTAGCGGTTCACAGTGAAACAGGGACTGAACCAAAGTAAAGGTACAGGTGTAAATGTCCTATGTTATTCAGGTGTCCACCCTTCACAAGAGATATAGAGACATTAGAGAAGGTACAGTGCATAGACGCTGAGTTATGTGAGTTTGAAAAAGATATTTGTATATTAAAGCCCCTAAAAAGCTGTCTGTTTTTTCTAAAATGCCTTAAGGAATAATATGATCACAATTTAAAAAAGGCTCCACAGCAGAAGGCTTAGCACAATCCATAAGCTAGAGACTGAAGGTAACCTTAGAAGTGACAGTGATCAAATTCTGAAAAAAAAAATTGTATCTTCAAAAATAGATTTTATGTTTTTAAATCAAGATATCTGTCTTGATTTAAATGGAGAAACCTCTCTTTGTTTTATAAGCTATGATATAGTTGAAAAGGAAATGGTTGGGCCTTTGCAGAAATAGTTGAGTTAGGTTCTATGTTCTTTGTGAAAAGGGAGGTGAGATTAGCTGATAATCTCAGCAGTGTCGTTCCTCAGTTGTTCCTCAGCAGTGAAAGTATTAGTGAACTTGATAGAGTAATCAAGACCCTTCTGATTTCACATACACCAGGAGGTGTTATTTTCTGCTGAATGCTTTTTAACAGAAAATGAAAACAGAAAAACAACATTAAATTACCATTATAGATCAAACAAAAATGCAGATGTGAGTTAAAGGTACAAAGATCTTTGTGTATGTGAATAATTACGAAGCCTAAAATAAAATAGACAGGGGATGAAAAAAGATGTGCAAATTTGTCTTCGGTATCTTTAGGATAATTTTAAATAGCTCATGCAATTTTTGAATAAAATATGCAATTGTTCAACAAACACTGTCATTTTGAAGGACTTCAGCAGAGAAACAGAGACTGGTGTGAGAGGAGCAGCAAAATAGTGGCAAGAATAATTTGGCATCCAATTTTTCAGGGAAGAATGATGATTTTGCATAAGTTTTGAGTTTTTTTTTTCCTGGAATGAGGGATTCAGACTGTGGGGCAACAGTAAAAATACTTATGAACATTATAAATTTGTAAATTCTTGTAAATGTGACATAGTGTTCTGTCCAGAGAAAATATTTCTGAGATCTCAAGAAAGCGGAAATAGAAAGAGGAGATGTTTTCACAGATATTTTCACAAGTTCACTCAGTTCAGGAGACATTCCTGAGGACTGGTCACAAGAACTTTGAAAAGCACAGGAGTATATGAAACATGATAGTGACTAGCTGGTATATATATGAAAACTGTAAGGAAATATTTAAAGGATGTCGAATGTAGAGACATTTTTAAAAGCAGTGTTTGAAGGGGGACTCCATACTTCATTTTCAGGAAGGGAAGACATTAACTTCATGAAGTGACTTCATTAACTTGACAGAACTATTTTGAGCTCATTATTCCTAGGACATAAAAACGGGTAAGTAATAACATGACCGCTATCGAAGATTTTCAGCAAAAAGACTGCCCTCTAACTTATCTGATGTTAGCTTATGACATATAAAGTTGTGGAACAGAAAAGACAGGTTGGAATTTTGGCATAATTAGGTAACTTCACACAGACTAAATTCACTTCAAGATTTATTAAAGAAGAAACCAAAAAAACCCCGGCAATACATCCACTCTGAAAATGACCAGAGTAAGAAATTAGAACCCAATCTTGAGACAAACACCACTTTTTTCAAGGTGAATAATTAAATATAATAAGCATACAAGTATAATTAAGAGGAAGATGAAATGAGGTAACCATTCTGAGTTTTGCTATTTCACTGGGAATATGGGACATTCACGTTAGATGTCTGAGCCCAGCAAGTAAGTAGCTACTGAGACTGGAATCAAGATCCATATCCTAACAGCTAAGAGTGACAAAGTGCTATGACTAGCCCCGATGGGAACTGTGAGGTTCTGCTTGTGGATGTTGAAAGTTGTTATGAATATGAGCTTCAATCATTACCTGTCCAAAAGACTATCTGCTGTTCAAAACTGGGAAAGTCATTTCACCAAGACCAAAAAAGAAATGTTCATTCCCTGAGATTGCATACATTTGGGGATCATAAGCCAGCCAGAGTGCTATGCTGGCTCACCCTTCTCTGTCATTTTTCCTCCCAGGAACGTTCTAGTCAAATTTATTTCTTGTATATGTTTAACATCTTGTGCAATGAAGCTCAAGACTAATTTTGCTTTTTACAACTTTAGTAGTCTCTACCAACTCTAGAGAAAGTTTGAGAGGAACAGTCAGTTGCACACTCGGTTGAACCTGGATGTTTTACTATTTGTTGTTCTGGCAAAACTCTTGAGAAAATCTTCTCCAGATGGATGCCTATGTTTCATCTCTACTATCCATCAGGCATCAAGACATACCTGCAATGGTCTGGAAAGGTGGAAAAAATCAGGCTTAAAGAGATCTGAGCCCTTTAAAAATTTGGCTTAATAAGTAGTATAAAGTGGCAGTCCTCAGTACTCCAAGTTCTCACACTTTTCCTTCAAACCTCAGACATATAAGGAATTGGTTACTTGGCTTACTAGAAAATGTGGTATGGATAAATACATTTGTAATTTGATTTGTCTGGCTGTATATAGTAAGCGCTGTAATAATATAGCATTATCCTGTATTATATAGCGTGCTCTCAACTGCACCCAGGGAGATACACCCTGGGTGGAGAGCATGGAGCTTGACTGAGCATGGTGGTTTGTGACAATGAAGTAACACAGGCATGGGACCTTAAGTTTATCAGTAATCCAAAGTCACAATACCAAATACCTCTTAACCTCTCAGTGAATGAAGTTGTCCTGAGTACATTTCTGGACCAGGAAGGATTTCTGCTGGAATATGATTGACTACGGGAGATTCGTGTGCTCTGTTTAGGGTTAGGAGTTAATTAGATACCATCGCTGTAAAACCTTCTCTTGTATGTTATTTTGGCTAAACTGTCATTTGCAAAATATTTTTTACGAGCATGGTGGCAGTGAAACAATATTTGTATTTTTATCCTATAAGAAAAATAACTTTGTTTCTGTACTAACTCTTCTTCCTGTTTGGGAGCAGTCCAAAAATAATACATGATGGGATAAAGTATAAGTTATGCACCTGTATCTACTTCTACTGAAACTCAGAGCAGTGCAGTGTCTTCTGGTTGGTAAAATAACAGAGTTTAGAACAGAAGTTCTTTTTTCCTCTGGGATCAGTCATTAGCAGATTTGCTTTACTTCTTTGGAAACCTTAGTGCCGCTTTTGCAAGGCAGTTGTGGAGTGAAGCAAATTAAACTAGCAGAGGTAGAGCATCCAATTCTCCAGTCCGGATAAAATCAACACTGGTCTAAATTTGTCACGGTGTCAATATGCCATGACAAATGAAAATAACATGTACCTATTAAACAAATGAAACAATCTTTTTATACTTATTTTCTGACATAAAAAACAAAGCTAGATTACGCACCTTTTGTATTTGTTAGAAAATTGTGTTCTTGGCACACTAGCACAATTCAGCTAAGTTAAGTTTTCTAGACTTGCTCGGTTCTGGTTTTGTTTTTTTTTCTTTTTTTGTTGTGTGACAGGAACATCCTAATGCCTGAAGGAGTATTACAGATGAATGGTGCAAGGGAACTGTATGTGATCAGAGACTACCTGTGCCTCATGATAGATCCAGGCTAAGAAGGGTGGGAGTAGGTTGAAGATGTTCGTGTGGCTCCTGTGCTCTGGTATGAATTCATAGCGGAAAGAAAGGTATCCTTGCCTTCTCTGTCCTTCTTTTTTGTCTTTGTAATTCATAATTATGCAACCAACAACAACAGACCCGTACTGAGTCATGGAGGGACAACACCTGCTCATTGTTTTAAATAATTTAGAGTGAAGGAGTAGTTTGTGGTGTAGTTTTTTCCATATCGAAGGAGTACTTTTTAAATGGGATATTAAACTGGACTTCAAAATTATGAACAGATGAGAATTCCTGTGGCAAGAAGTGCTCAAGGTTAAGGATTTCCCTACTCCTGTTTGCTGGAAAACAGAAAACAGCATCCAACCCCAAATTCGATTTGCAAAATCTTTTCTCAAAGAAATAAACAAATTGCAAATTTGTTGGTAATGGAAATGAAATTAAAAGGGCAGAACTCCTATTTTCCACTGGTAAGGGATAAATTTGCAAGTAAAGTTTAATAATTTTTCTGTTTATTTTCTCCCTTTTAATTTGTCTATTATGTGATGAAGAACTACAGCCAAACTGAATGTAGGCTTATGTAATGAGAAAATAAGAGCTGATCACTGTACTCAGGAAATTCTTGTGCTCTGTAGAACTCCAGTATAAACTGAGTGGTGTTTAGCAAACTGGAAGATAATTTGATACTTGTAATTAAAAAGTTGCACAGGTAAGTAGAGTTCATGGAGTCCTGCCTGAAGTTGCTTTGGGAACATGCATTTTAATATCATTAGTATAACTAGACCTTTTCAACGTTTTCCCAAGTTCTCAGGTTCAAATCCTAAAAGGTGTTATTTTGTTTGTCTATTAAAATTTTGTAACGTATTTCTATACTTGTCATTTTATGTTTTCCCTCTTTTTTTTGTTTTCCCCACTTTTTTCCTCCCTTCCCTTCCCTTCCCTTCCCTTCCCTTCCCTTCCCTTCCCTTCCCTTCCCTTCCCTTCCCTTCCCTTCCCTTCCCTTCCCTTCCCTTCCCTTCCCTTCCCTTCCCTTCCCTTCCCTTCCCTTCCCTTCCCTTCCCTTCCCTTCCCTTCCCTTCCCTTCCCTTCCCTTCCCTTCCCTTCCCTTCCCTTCCCTTCCCTTCCCTTCCCTTCCCTTCCCTTCCCTTCCCTTCCCTTCCCTTCCCTTTGTTCACTTCTGATACTACATTTCAAGTTTTTCCCTGTATGCTGCAAATCAAGAGATCTTCCCCTGGGCTCTGGACTTGGAGAGCTAAACTTCTCCGGTTAGGAAATAACTTTTATTTTCCAATGCCCAGTCAACAAAACTCATCTAAGTTGATACAAAACCCACAAAACCCCTCTTCAAGGGTATCAGGTTTTCTCTTTGTATACCCCAATTTTTTAAAAAGAACTCTACCAGAGCAGAAACAAATTAAGGTAACATATTTTAAAAAGCTGAAATGGCCTCAAAAAAGGTCTCTTTTCCATAGTTATTAATTTCCAGTGTTGTAATGTGCAAATGAAATTAACTACATCCATAAAGTCTTTCATTTGT
Source organism: Buceros rhinoceros silvestris (assembly GCF_000710305.1). Lineage (NCBI taxonomy): Eukaryota > Metazoa > Chordata > Aves > Bucerotiformes > Bucerotidae > Buceros > Buceros rhinoceros. The sequence continues at coordinate 52,442 of NW_010419166.1, forward strand.
TTCCTCAAACTGTCCTTTATTCTTCTTTCATGAAGGTCAGAGAGCAGAGGAAGACGTGTCATGCCAGCGGCATGAGGAGGTTGCTTCGAAAAGTGATCTTGTGTGAGGAAAAATCCTAAAACATTGTGTATGAATTCACATCACACTGGTGGTGTAATGTAGCCTGCATTAACCTCACCTGACCCCAGGGTCTGGAAAATGAAGCAGGAACCCTCAACTCCTTTCCTCTCAACTCATTGCTGTCTACTGTCAACATCATCATGGCTTGGCTTCGCAGACGAAGATTTGGGAAGGGCTTTCCCCACGCTTACTGCAAGCGCGCTGATGGCTGACAAGGCCAATGCGGGATAGGCAAGTCCGGTTGCAAAGAGCACACCGGAAGGTCTCCTTGGGTGGTACAGTCGAGGCACGGTTCTTTCTGCACTGTCTTTTCTCCTCGAGACTGATTCTACGTGTGCTCTCAAAGGAGGCAGCAGCATTATGTATGGTGTGTCTCCAGATCTCCCGATTGGAGGCCAGGGTGGACCATTGATGGTGGTCAGTATGGCCAAGGCTGAGGTATTGTTTCAGGGAGTCCTTATATCTCCTCTTTGGAGCTCTTCTCTTGTGGCAGACAGTGGCGAGTTCACCGTAGAACACAATCTTAGGGAGGCGGTGATCTGCCATCCTGGAGATGTGCCCTGCCCAGCGCAGCTACTGTCAACAAATGACTGAAGAACAGGGCATTTTATTGGCTAAAGACAAAAGAAGAAGTGAACCAAAAGAGTTCAGGACTTGGTAAATATAATTCCATTTATTTAATACTCAAGCCATTATCTTTTTAAGACAAGTTAGAATCAAAGTCCTGGTTTCATTAGAACAGCACTAATTCCGTTCAGTGATTTCACTTCCCAGCTCAGTCTCTGCTCAGTGGCTGCACTGTCTGAAGTTAACGGCACAGTTTTGCAGACA
>NW_010419166.1:53669-90758 GCF_000710305.1 Buceros rhinoceros silvestris
CACGGTGGGGGTGCAGTAAGTGAGAGGCTGCACCTGCAGGGAGGAGCGGACAGGACAGGTGACCCTGAACTGACCAACAAGGTGTTCCATCCCATAGATGCCATATTTGGTATAAAGCTGAGGGATCACAAGTGTCTCACTCTCTTGCTTTCCTCTTCTTCAATGGCTGGCATCCTCTGTCCATTCTGCCTTTGATCCCAGTCTGTGCGTTCTTGAATCCAGTTCCTTTCTGTCACTGAGTCCAGCCTTGGCCTTCCCCAGTGTCTGCCCATTGCATCAGTGGTGATGGTGACGTGGTTGCCATCGGGGGGATTGAGTTGGCATTGGTAATGCATATATTTGTATATATGTCATTTTATTATTATTATTATTATTCTCATTAAAGCAGTTTCAGTTTTCTTTTCCAATCCATAAGTCTTGCTTCCTTACTCCTTTTCTCTTTCCCCTCTTTGGGAGGGCAAGGGAGAGGGGGAGTGATAGAGAGTGTCTGTCGTTTTTCTAGTAGCCAGCCTAGCCCTAACCTGTGACAATCAATAATTATAAAATACAGTCTGAATCATGGGACTGTCAGCACAAATTTGTCCTGTAAATTAATTCAATCTGTGATTAAATAAATACTTCTAATTCCAATGCAGACACTGTGGTCCTGGATAAATACATACCTCACGGTCCAGCAGACTGTTGCAGCGTTCAGTCAATAGCTAGACAGTATACAGGCACACCCGGCTCTGAATTGCAAAGGCAAAGGAGGGGAACATATTTACACACACATGTACAAACTGAAGGCTGAGTTAATAAAGTCTGCTTTGTGGAAATGTAAGACTTCCATTTTGCAGTAATAGGTACCAAATGACAAAGACAAAAAAAAAGGACGGTGGTACTGCCAGACCGTTCCTTTCCATTTCCTTAGTTTCAGCTATTTCTATTCCTCTTTTTGTGAACTCAAACAGGTAAGCGAGTCCTGCACGGAAAAATTCTTGATGCAAGATTTCTTTGTAAAAATTATTAAACATTCTTGCTTTTATCTTTTTGAGTATGACTTTTAGCCTTTTGATTATGACACTCCAAAGCAGAAAAGGTACAGTAAAAAAGGTAAGGATTTTTAGTGTAACAGCTGATGGCTTTTCCCCCCACATCCCTCCAATGGCTGTTTTAAAAATTCAGGGATCACAGAACTGCCTAAACCAAAAATACTGTCAGGATTTATAAATGAGGAAGCTCACAGGCATGAGTGGGAAAGGGAGAGTATCTCCTAGCAGACCAGCTGATTCTGTTTAAGGATAGATGATATTGCCTCTCCCAGCAAGCTTTGCTTCTTGTTGAAAAATGAAAAGGACAGCCTGATACTCCACTGAACACTTCTTTTAGAGGAACAAACCTAGCTGATAAAACTACCAGTGACAGAGCTAAGGTGTTTCCTTAATTGAAAAACAACACTGCCTGTTTCAATGAGGCGGTAATTTAGACTTTGCTACTTTGGTGGGAAGTGGTGACATTTGGGTTTTAAGAAGAGTCCTACAGGGGTATGGAAAGGGAAATGGGAGAAGCAGCTCAAACCCCCTTCTTCTGCAGATTAGCCCATGCTCCTGCTAGAGGGAGGGGATGAGAGCAGAAGCTATGAGCACGCTTTGGATCTCCCAAAGACCCTCGTTTCCAGCCTCCCAAATCCTTTGCAAGGCTTCACCACTGGCAATGAGAAAGAAGGATTACAGCTATACCTGTGACTGGTAGGATTTACCAGAGCAGCTGTAGCTCCTCATCAGGACGGAAGTACAGCTGGACCTCTGCCTGTGCATCTGCGGACCTGTTTGATCAGCTACCAGCAAACAGCAGCAAACTGCAGCTGGGGGTGTGTGCATGGTCTCTCCCTTTTCCTGTGACTGCAAACCTCCCTGAGGCAATGAATACTCCAAACGCGAAGGTTAATTTTGTCTTTCACTAAGCTAGGCTTGACCGAACTCTAAAACTGGAACTTTTTGATTCAGAAATTATTAGAAATTATCTTAGAATTTTGTACCAGTTTTAGTGGGGGCTCTCATCATCTAGCTCTCTAATCACATTTTAAAAATTCTGTTATTAAATGATAAACTACATAAAGTCTGATTTACTTTATTTTCACTACTCAAGATATTTCACTTGTGGGTTAGTGCAGGCTTGAGTGATGATGAAATATTTAGTTCAAATTTAGGTCCTCAGATATTTCCTCCCCTGTCAGCAACAGATAGTTTTGTAGGAAATCACTGTTAAGTAAAAATAGGGATACCATACCACATACACCCATCTTTCATGAGATACTCCTTTGTTGTATTCTTTACCTCGCTCCTTCCATTTATTTTTTCTCTGTCTGTAATCCTGCTTACCTTAGCTTTCTCTTTAAATAGAGACATAATAACAGACTCAGATTTATCCCATTGCTGCTTGTATTATTGAAAAACATACTCAGGGCAAAAGTGGTGCTCTTTCCATGCCATATAGTGGTCTAACTGCTGTGACAAATTCCAGAGCTATACTTTCCTGTTTTGTCGGGAGAAGTCTAAATGAGGCATAAGGAAACTCAGCTGCAGAACATACCATGTTATAACAGGGCTCAAGTTCACCCATTGTGCTTCATTTCTGGAAAACCAACCCAACCTGAACCTAACAACTCCCCTCTTTCCAAACTTCTGTGAACAGTTCCTCAGGGTATAACTGGTGTGCTTGCTTGGTGTCTCATTTATGTGGGCAGCTCTTTTCTTTTTGAAATGCTCTAGCAGATGTTTGGTTGTAGATAGGTATTGCTGTTGCCACGCTGAGCTAATACCTGAAGCTGCTGTACTTCTCTGCCCTACACTGAAATGATACATTTCCCAAAGTAAATGTTTACTAATTATTCACTCATGGAAAAAAAAAAAAAGGAAATAATTAAGAAAGATCTTGAGCAAAATTACAGCAGTTGTGGTGTTGGGGGAATGATATGAAAAGCCAGAAAGAATATTTTAAAAAAGTATGGAAGTACAAGCTTTACTTGTGGTGTTGCAATACAACTCACTTCAGCTGGAGCAGAATGAACTTATATTAAGCACCGGAGTTGCTTGATCTTTGAGACAATAATACTGAAATCAAAGCCTAAGAAATAGAGCTGGTCACATTTTCCAACTGGAGAGATCAGTAATGGTTCAGATTTTTAAATGTAAAAATCCTAGTGATGTTATTTGATATGTTTTCTTCCAACACAGTTCGTGCTATAGTTTTTAATTTTTTGAATCTCCACAGCAGCTGAGGAACTTTTTATACAGCTTACTGGACACTTCAACAATCTTCCAGTTTGCTCAGCCAGCTCCAGTAAATAAAATAACAATCTCATGGTTTTCTTAAATACCTGTTGGAAATACTCATTCTAAATAACAGTTTTGTACACAGCTATCGATTGTTAGATTAAATGAATTCAGCCACACACTACCATCATGCTTTCCAAGGTACCAGCTTATAAATGCCATGTTCTGTTGCAAAAGGGAAATTAATTGTTTCTATAATATCAGTAAGAAAAATTATTTTTCATTTTAGAAGCTAATGCCATCTTATACTTTCAGCTTGTTAATTGATACATATTCCTTCTTCAGACGTGATGGATTTTTTTCCCACTAATGCACTTTTGAGCAATTAGTACCAAATCTTTTATGGTGGAGAGAAAATACAGTATTTCTTGACTACTCAAAAAGCAGGACATTTATAATGAAATGAAAACATCCTATGTAAAGCTAAAAGCATTTGCTTTATTAATTAATTGGAATGCTCTTCCTTCAAACTATCTGCAGCTTTATTTGAGGAAGTAGTCTACAAAGTCATATTGGATTACATGCTTATATCCATTTTTAATTACATTTGGAGGAAATGTGATAACAGCAAGAGAAAAAATAACATAGCTTGAGTATGTGAGTTAGTGTTTGGCTGCCTCCTCTAGAATAGCAAACTTTTATATGGTGTGGTTTGGAAAGAGTCGGGGGCATGTGACATAGTAAAAGCATTATTATTCTCTTTAATCCTGCCTTAATTAGTTACGTTTGATACTAAAGAAAGCAGGAATCAAAGTTCAAAGAAGTGTTAAAGTGAATTAAAGGAATTTGTGAGTAACCTCTGAGGAAAAGAAAATGACAAAAAACTAAATGATCGATGGTCATATATGATTTTATTCACCTTTTTAGTGACTCCAATTATTTTTCCCGTAAATTAAGAGGGTTTGTTCTTTTCCAGTTGCCAAACTCTTGTTCCAGTATGCTGAAAGCTCTGTATCCCTTTTTTACATTTAAGAGTAGATCCCGGTTTCTTTTCGATACTGTGGGAAGGGATATTACAATCACTGACCAAAATGTAAACCAGAGAGAGTTTGGATGATGGTGCCAAATTTGTTTACTTTTACAAAGACACAGGAAAACGGCACAACATGCTTTTTTCTTTTGCTACTACAGTTTCTAACATATGTCTTATCTAATTTTTCCGTGTTAGAAGTAGTTAGTAACTCTTTTATGAGCAAAACAACAGGGCCAGATTCAGATAGTTTCAGATAAATATTTTTCATTTCATAGGCCTTTCATTTGGTGTTCTTGTGCAGAAATGATATTTTGGCTGCACCATTATTTCTTGTAAGTTCCATTCTGCATCTTTGGATAAGGAAGAATTTTTTGATGGCTTTAGAATGCCTAGTTCAACTGAGGACATGAAGGAACGGATCCCACCGGCTTTTTTTCTCCTGCTGGGGATTTCCCATTAAAAAATGGAAGCTTCCCTTCCTTTCGAAGGAAACCAGAATAACACCAAAGAAATGTTTGGAGTAGCTGTGATAGACAGCTTAATACCTCTAGGCAATTGTCTCACTGTATACAGTGTTGAATATATATACGTGAATATATGTGTGTGCATATATATATGTAAGAAAAGAATTACTTCTAGTGTTTTTTTTCTGTTTATTGCTTGTTATGGGTCCTGGATAGTTGGAGGCAGGCTTCAGCCTACTTAGAAAGTGATGATATCAGCAATGAACCTTTTTATTACCCCACCAGTATACCCCTGCATTTTGATGGTTATGTCCCTAATAAGAACTAGTAGTTTGATCTACCTTGTCCAAGTACACAGAGGAGGTATGGAGAGACTATCCTAACAAAGATAAGTAGACTTCCATTTCATTGCCCATTCAGTCTTCTGTGCGCCCCCAGGAAATGTCCAAAAATAATGTCAGTTAATTTTAACTGTGGTTATGGTTCCTCTGGTGGGAATAACTGTCCGTGAGGAGCCTGCTTGAGACCACTGTTTCTTTCTACATGAACAAAAAGAGGTGCCAGGCAGTGGCAATTCCAGTCCTTGATGACCTGAGTCAGGTTTGAATGTAGGTATTAGTGATGAAAGACCTTTATCCCTGATTGATTGCCCTAGCAAAACATGATTTCTCCCATTTTCACTCTGGTTGCAAAAACCACAAGTATTATTTTTTTTTATTTCTGGGTGAAGGGAAAGTAGGCAGTAGACCCTGATTTCGGATAATTACATATGCCTTAAGTCAAATCTCAAGTTTCTGTCCTTTAGTTTCCTTTGTTTTTAGAAGTGTATTAACCAAAGTTCCCTTTGTTTTCTAATCCTTTTGCCCCTCACATTAACGCTAAGGCCCCGGCACTGACTTTGGCTATCTGCTCTGTAGTCTGTTCCTCTGTTTCCTCAGGTGTCCTCCTTAGTCTGCTTGTGGACTGTAGCACTGTGCACTAGCCTTGGCTGAAGCAAAGGTTTTGATCCATTCACTAGCTCATTCTTTTAGAAAGTTCACAAGGGATTCCTTACAGTGGGAGCGAAGACCTCTTCTAACTCATCCTGGCACCTGGAAGGCAAACAGAGTGGCACTCTGTGTCACTAGTCAGGAGCAGGGGCGACTCTATTACCAACAGCTATACAGTACACTAATTCAGCATCTGCTATAGACTAGCCAGGCTACGGGTAACCAAGATTGTGTCAGCTCTTATGTGTCACCATAGCAGGGCACAGATCCTTGTGCTGTTGGTTGATGTTGTGGTCAGAATTTTCTTTTTCCTGCTTCCCTGTCTGCTCTGCTTTTTCACAGCCAGTCCGTCCAGGGCCCTAAATGCTATGCATAACTGCTCTTTTCCACCCCCTCAGGGCCAATCACATCCACCACGGAAAGTTGCCCTAATTTCACAAGTTCTCCTACTTGCTGTGGTCTTCTAACCCGAAGGTAACATGTATTGACATTGAGTTGTGTTAAAAAGCAAGTAACTCATTGCTTGCTACAGGTCATGTTTTACCTTGGTTCCTCACCCAGCAAATCTCTAGCCCGCATTGTTGTATGGATAGCAGTGTCTCCCACTGATTATACAAAGAATATTCCAACGGTGACGTGCTGCAAAAGGCTTGGAAGTCTCAGTGTGTAAAGGGACTTAAACTGTACTCTCCTACAGAAGGATGTACCTATTCTACACAATACAGTGAAGTACAGAGATCGTCAGGTAAACAACAAATCAGCTAGACTTGGAACTGGAAGCAGTGAAGATGCAAAATCCATGTAGGAGTGCACCATGTGTTTGGCATCAAAAGAAAACTGTCTGATTGCACAACCTGTTTCTTTTCATTGACTTGGAGGGGCAGCAGGCTTTTGGAAGCTCTGGGTAGCAGTGTGCTGAATTACTCATTTTGCTCTAGAACTGAGATGACACATTAGTCACAGTTTGTTGAAGTGCCACAGTAAGTAGTTTGAATTTTGCTCTCTCTGTATTTGGCCTCGAAACCTACAAGTTGTCATGCTCTCCAGACCCCTATAATGATAATGCACATTTGTTCTCTCTTTCATATTTCTAAAGATAATTTTTCCCATAATGTCATGGTTTTCAAAGGCCTTATTAGGCACTTCTCTAGTAGCATTGAAGTTCTCTATGCATGTAACCAGATGATTACATCCTTGCGGTTGTCTTGTAGTCAGACCTGGCATGATTTCTTTAAGATTGTTAACAAGAGATTTAGAACAAAAATATGTTTTTTTGTCCATGCTTTCTTTCATAATTTTAGAGTCTTACCACATCAGCAATATATATTGCTGTCTTATGACCTTCACTGCTGTCTTTCGTGTATCCCTGTATGCCTTTCGGTGCTGTGTCGCAACAGCAACTGTTATTCTCCAGTTTCTGTCACCCCCATCCCCTTACATATTCTGCACACGGCGTTCAAGTTCTTCCCTTTCATTGTCTAGCCTCATTACTTTGTAATATACATGCTCTGTTTGTTCCTGAGGGTAGGGTTGCATTTATGTAACTTCAGCTATCTAAAAGTTATGTATCTGGTCTGAGAGGAGTCTTCTGTATTTCCTCTGTTAGCAGTTGAGAAAAAAAGACAAATCCAGAGATGGATTTGTCCTGTCTCTTTCAGGCACTTAATTTAAGATGAGATGAATAATCTACTGAATGCATTTTATTTCTCTGCGGTGACTGTAAGAGGGGGTAGATGTCTAGAATAGACCAGATGCACAAATGTAAGATAACCAGTGTTAGATGAATTTAGTTCCTAAACCAAAGTCGTTGTGCAGGTTCCCTCAATAGTTAGCATAGAAAACTAAGCACTGCCAGTAGATGCTTGTTCCCCTGTATATTTGAACAGCATGAATTGCTGTTTGGAGTGTCTCTAGAAATCAGTACGGAAGCATAGACTAACTTAAACTAATTTCTGATAGCTAAAAGCAGGAGACCTGCATGTTACTCCACTGGGACGTTTTGGGCAAGTGTCATACATTCCAAGTCTGCCCCCTTGCCTTGCTGAGCCTTGACAGAGCCAGCCTCTGGAAGTTTTCCTAACCCAGTGTTTATGGGCTTGTGTTTCTCTTTAGGAGAGGGGCTTCATGCTGGATCACACTCTAAAGACACAGAATCTGTTGGATTCATGTTTACTATGTGACAGTGTGTTGCTGGCTGAGTAAGTAAGACCACTCCACCTCCATCCATATAGCACTCTAAGTCCTCTTACGGGTGGGGGGAAGGATTTCTGTTTTGCTTCTCTGTTTCTTCAGTAAATGTGTGCTCAGCTCTTACCTGCCTCTCACATGGATATTGGTGAACTCCACTGAGTGCAAATGAGCACCATTGCTGTAGGAGGCTCTGCTGAGGTCCTTGTGTCTCTGTGTATGAGAACTAGTATTTTTTGTATGTTTTATGTTTTCTTCAGAGATCTGGATCTCACAAAATGTTAAATTTTTCCTTTTTCTTCACTTTCTCCCCTCTTCTGCCCCTGAATACTATGGGATGTACCACCTGAAAGTAATTTGTGGAAGATAAATGGCTTCCTCTATTGGAGTACCATTCAAAATGACTTATCTTTTTTTTCCTCTTTTGATTCAGAGAACAAATGGTGAATCAAAGTCCTGTTTACTAGGCCTAAGTATAACCTCTCTCCATTTTCCTCGTATTACTGGAAAACTGCAAAGCTGTCATGGTTTTTAAATGATGCATCACAATGAAGTGCTAAAACAGAGTCCCAATTTACCCTGGCTTGTAATTTTCTGACAGAAGCCAAGAAAAGGCAAGGAGCTCCATTTGACTAAACTGGAAAAAATTCCACAGAAGACAAGTCTACCTCTATTTTATTAGTCGTTTCCACAAACTAGTCCACCTCTTCAGTCTACATCATAAATACCGTGGACAAATTGACAAATTTCGAGACAAAAGACTATAGTTTATAGCATTTGCATAAAAGACTGGCAGTGGATTCCTATGCTTCTGAAGGGCTGTCTCTGTCAGGGCTGCAGTTCACGGCAGATGCTGGAAGAGGGAAGCTGTGTTGCCAATATAGCAGTGAGATTTCAGTCACTGAATTTCAAAGGCTGCCTCTGCTCAGCACAATCTCAGGTGATCTTACTAGACTCTAATACAGTTGATTATCACAGACCACAATGTAAGTTCTAAATACTAGATTCAAGAAATCTTTTTAGATTTTTGGTGTCAACATAAGTTTTAATTGTGGCCAATCTTTCAACGACTTTGCAGGATACAAAGTAGAAGAATCAGAACTCTAAATTTGTGCATCCCAGAAGATTAGATCTGAACTTGAAACAGAGATTTCACATTTGAAAAGTAGAGCTCCCGATCAGAGCTAAGTAGAGAAAATGAGGGGAATTAGAGTAAGTAAAGTAAAGCACATTCATCTTTAACAGACCTACTCTATAACATATCCTGGCATAAGATAACAGACTGTTATCAAAGTAAAATGAGAGTGCAGTTCAAATAAATTTTGAAAACAGTTTTGTAACTAGCTAAAGCCTCTCAGAATTGTAGAGGAATTGTTTTTAAAAGCATGAGAGGGTTTTCTTATGTCGCTTGGATTTCAGTAAGAGTGAAATACAAATAAGCTGGAAATATGTGGCAAAGTTCTCATCGACTTTTGCAGAACTTCTTGCAAGTCTTCCTACTTCCATTCTGTTTCATTGTTTTTTTCTTACCTTTTCAAGCCGTTCTGTTGTTTTAACGAGATTTCTTCAACATGTACCCTTGTGGACTTGTGCTGTTAGGTTGTTGAAGTATTCTTCCATTAAATATTTTTCTCCTTTCCTTTTCAGATAACATATGCACAAAATAGAGACTGATTCAAAGCTTGTTTAAGCACAACTATTTTTCATTTACATTAGGTTTGGGGTTAGGGCTCTTCAATAGCAGAAAAAAGCTGGTATTGAAATTCCTTAAGCAGTGATGCAGATTAAATGAATGGGAGTTCTGTCTGAATGAGGGGTTCAATTGCTAGGAGGACAGGCAGTAAAAAAATGCCTTGCACCCTTCATTTGAGGAGGTTACATATAGCTTGGTTTGAGCCTGTTGGAGAGTGTTTCCACCCTGCTGACTCTGAGGTCAGCTTTGTCCATGCAGCAGCCAGCAGCCACGCTGACCTGTTGGGTCAGGAAAACACCTGTGACCTGTGATAATGGGTCAATCCACACAACTTGTGTCACAGTCCCAAACGGGTCAGTGCCTGGGACAGTGCTCCACAGTCTGGAGCATGTTTATCTCACAGTATGTGGAGTAAATGCATATGAGGTTATAATTTTTCATATTATACAAGGGAAATATTGTTTTCTCTTATCTGTGTTATATGAAGGTAAATGTTTTGTACCCCATTAAATAAAGGAAGAAGTCAGCTAGCTCACCTAGCTTTAGATACCTATGCTGTAGACATATCTGAGATAGCCTCCAGGAGATCCCTCAATAGACAGCAGAGCTAAATAGCCATTTGGAGGGTGAGCTTTGTCAGTTCATTCTAGACATCTTTGGGATGAGATTATCTGCGTTTTAGAAATGTCTATTCATCCATTAACTGTAAAGAACAAAGGGAAAGGTTTAGCTATGCAGGTGCGAAGCATCAAACTGCTTCTGATAGTTTCGTCAATGCAGCATTTACAAGGTCCTCTGAAAAGCATGTGGCAGAGAAGGTTTAATTGCAGTCCTTGAGTGACACTCTAAAAAAATGGACCATTCTTCATAAGACACTAATCTCCATTGATCCCTATTAAAAAAAAAAAAAGAAAATCACTAAACTCTGTAATAATTGGTGATTTGCAGAGTTTGCCCTGAGCTACAAAAGCAGAGGGATGCTCCAGATAAGGACCATCATTTGTTAGCGGAATTATGTATGGGCAGGAAACGTTTGAACAGCACCTGTCTGTTCTAAATCTGATTCAAGTCAATGCCACAAGAACATGATATTGTGTGATAAATTAAGAATTAAATCAATGACAGAAGGGATGAGTCAGCCCAGAGGAAAAAAGAAAAACACTTCTTTTTTTTTTTTTTTAATTCACCACCTGCAGTGGACAGTTTTACTCTGAATGCCATATATGTAGTACTTCCAGAAATGACATTTCACTGTGGTAGATTCAGAGGGAGGTGTTTACACTATAATACACATGGGCAATGAGCACTTCTTTATGCTGTTATTACTAGTAGAAAAAAAATTGGTGAATAAATGTTAAATTCTTTATGCCTTTTTTAAACTTTGTAATTAAAAATAACTACATAAAAGGGGCTTTAAGATGAACATTGTGAAAAGAAGAGTTTGAAGTTCAGGTTTTTAACACTAAGTACTGCACCCTACTATCAAACTTTGATGTTTTCCACTAATCATCTGGTACATGATTCCTCAGGTATGTGAGGAGTTGTCACAATGAGATAATGGGATTCCAGTAGAGTGAACAGGAACCAACACAGCACTTTGAATATTTTAGGACATGAAATTAGTCCAGAATTCCTACAGTCTCACTCTTATGTGATAAGCATAACCAGCTGGAACAAGGTAAGGATGGGAATGGCTTTAAAACAAGGCACATAAATTGTGTTGAAGATTGGTTGAATCATATGAAGAAGAGCACCATGTTGTCTGCAATGATTAGCTATGGATCTATACGTAATATGTAGCTATTGGGGAAAGAGTTCCTACAGAGACTGGGAAAGGAGTAAACTAAATTGTCAAATGAACAGTTTGTTCCCTTTCCAAGAAAATGTGCTTCCATTTTTCAATAGCTAGAGAATGCTGCTGTTGCTGTCGACTCTGCTGTCTAATAAGAGAGCAATCTTCCTTTCCAGACCATCAGTACTTCCTTGCAGCTGAAATCTGGAGCTTTGTTCTGGAAGTGCATCCTGGGAGAGATGATCTTACAGGTTGGTATCACACCTGGGAGAAAACTATGGCCCTGAGGTTTAGCTGGGGCACATACATCACTGCATCATACTAGGGATTAGTTTCTTCAGAACAAGGTAGGCTCTGGACTATGAGAGGTCCTTAGGACAAGGAGGATTTGAAGCTGAGTGATGTTAACTTCTCAGACCCCATGAGGAGCTAACCTTTCTTTATCTTATTGTTAAATAGAATACTTTCTGAAATGTCAGCTCTGGAAATGTTGGCAGCTTTCTATTTTATCACTTTAGCTTTTGTGCTAGCCATGTAGGAGTGTGTTAAAAATCCCAAATCTGAATGACTTAAATCCGTTTTCCAGCCTAGAAGTATGACTTGCAAAATTGCCCTCTGAAAATTATATCCCCCTAAAATAAACCTTGATTTAATTCTTGCATGATGGGCACTCCACATTTCATATGTCATACCATATACTTTCACTTTTTCTAGTATGTATTAAGGGCTGCTTGTTCATCCTGAAATTCCTCTTACAATTCAGACAAAGATAATTGGAGAGAGGGAAACATGTGAGCTGGTATTCAGATGGTATAAACCAATTCACAGTCCCTGAGTCTGAGGTACAGCCGCTGTGTCATACCTATTTTGGATCCTTCCCTTGCCTCTGCAGAGCACTGTATATAGGGTGGCATGATGATTTCGTGATTCCCGACTCATGACACATTTGTTTTTCATGCTCTGACAGATCAAAGTTCCTCAACATTCCTGTCCAAACAGAATTTTGCTCCTTAAAGAGAGGTGTGAAAGGATTTTCTGTGGAAGAATGTGGAAGAAGTCTCTTTGGCATCCTTCCCTTCTGCTCATGGTAAGTGGAGCTTCTGCCCTGCTGCGATGAAATCGCTGAAAGGAAGATGGTTCTTCCTTTTCTATGTTCTTTGCAGTGGAAACACAAACACCTCCAAGAGGTGATTGAGATGATACATTTTTAAAGCTCGGGAATCTGCCTCTTCCACGGAGAGCAGGTGAGGAGGTATGAGGTACTCACTTATCATTGATGAATGACTGCTTCTCTTTGCTATTGCCTCTGTTCTTCACACAATCACAGAATCACAGCAGTGCTGAGGTTGTAAAGGCCCACTTGAGATCCCATAATCTACCCTCCTGCTAAAGCAAGGTCAGACAGAGCAGGTTGCTCAAGGCTATGTCTGGTTTGGTTTTAAATAGCTCTATAGATGGATACTCCACACTCCACAACCTCTCTGGACAATCTGTCCTAATGTTTAACCACCTTCACAGTGGAAAAAAAAAAAAGAGTTTTCTTGTGTTCACATGGAATTTCCAAAGTTCTCCTTTCTAGAGCTATGGTCCAGCCAGCTGGCTTCATGCACGTGCTCATGCCTGGGGTTATTCATCCCCAGATGCAGGACTTCTTATATCCCTTTGTTGAACTTTATGAGATTCCTTTCTGCCCAGTTCTCTAGCCTGTTGATGTGTAAGGCTTCCCACTAGATTTCCCCCTACTTACTGAAAATCCTAGAAAGTCGTATGCAACATGTATTGCAATTCACATCTAAAATTACTTTCTCCTCCAGTTCCAAAGACACTTTCACTGAAAGCAGGAATCAAAGAAGAGAAAATGAACCAAATACGAACATTCCGCATTTTAAAAATGTGTGAATACATGTTCCCATTGAAAATCCACGTCATTAAAACAAATTTTGTTTCTTCACATAATTAAATTAAAATAGGGATGAACTGAAACCACAAAACCAGGACCTTCATGTAGATGGGTATGACTGTTTGGTCCACAGACAAATCTAGACAGTGTTCTTTAAAAAATATTACTACGACCCCTATGTTTCTCCTATCCAAATGCAAGAATTTACTATCTGGCACCCACTAGTCACTTCATGTGACTTAGAAACCAAGTTAGAGAGCTGTTGGAATGTTTATAATACTACACATATTAGAGTTGGGGTGGCAGATACTGCATCCAAAATGTTCTCTACCGAAAACTTCTATTTTGCATAGTTTGTTCCAACGATGATTTATCTTCTTCCTGTTTGCTTTGTGTGAGATGATGCTGATTAGAAGGCACACAGATGCAGAGGGAATGAGAGTACTAGTGACAGGGGATGTGAGAGCAGTAACTCAAAACCCTCTGCATGCTTCTCCACAGCAGCTGGGACTTTTTTTGCCCTCTCATATCCACAAGGTTGTAGTGTTGGGGACGTCTTCCTTTCATCCCACCTGTTGCTCCCTCTATTTATCAGGAGACAACATTGGTGCCAGATGAACTTTTTCCAAAGCCTCAAACATTGATTCCCCTGCTTCTGCTTTGGACACAATGCTGCCAGGACACGTGTACAAAGCTGAACATTATAAAGCAAGCTGAGGGAGAAACGAGAGCTGTGGAAAATATGTTGTAACATAACTTCTGATACTGAAGCAAGAAGGGAGGAAAACATAGCTGAAAGTGTGCTAAAGCTATGTTTATTCACTGAATTTATTCTATGTTCTGATCTGGCAAAAGGAACTATATGGGAACATCCCACTCTCTTTCTAATAACTGGCTAATCTTATGGCAAATTGTCCCACAGGACAGGCAACTCTGGAAAAGACAAGGGGAGAAAGTGAAAGGGAGATTGATGAAGCCCGAGGGCTGACAAAATCATAGCTGTGACACAGTTAGAGCTTACCTTGACAGTCTGAACAGAAAGAGATTGACTTAGACCATCCCTCAACAGATATTTGTCTATAATTTTCTTAAAAGTGTACAAAACCAAGGATTTTTTTTTCAGGATCTGAAGACTGAAGCCTAGTTCCAGTTGCTTTCTATCCTTGATGTGAAACCTCCCTTGTAGACATTATTCCCTGTTTTTTAACACAGGCATTCAACCTTTGTCCTTATGTTTCTTTAACTCACTTCATTGTTCACCTCACAGAGGACATATGCATTGTGAGTTTCAGCCTTGTCCACAAAAATACACGCAGGTCCTCCCAAGTTGTGCACATTTTATGTTTAATTGCATAAACAACTTCTGTTACAGCCTCTAACTGAAAGGATTGCTTAATAGTGGATTTACAACAGACAACTCTAGGATGCTGCTTGATCTGCCATGCTAATTTCATAATGTTACTGACACATGTTCTTTAAGCTTGACTTATGACAAGCTGTACTCCTTTATAGTGATTTTATCTAGCTAGCATGTCCCCAAGTTTTTTATATGTCATGTGGGATGATGTCCAGACTTCATTGCAGTGGAATTATAGCTAGGAATTATAGCTATCCAGCTAGGATGTAGTTGGCATCCTGTTTAATTATCCTGTCAAGAAAGGATCAGGTTGGTACAACTTGTTCTTGAGATATCCATATTGGCCATTTCATTATCTTGTAACTCACTTCGGGCTTACAAAGAGTTTCTGGTACACATCCCCTCACACAAGCTAGACTAATTGCCTTTATCCTGCATTTGCCTTTTCCCCATAGGAAGAGATAATACATTCATTCATCTCCAGTCTTTGGCATGTCATCTGTCCTTCATGACTTCACAGTAATATACAATGTTAGTAATTACTTCATTTTGCTCTTTAAGTGCTTCAGGGTGAATTTAGCATGATATTAGCTTATCGAACTATTATTTCCATTTCTGTACCAGTGCAATTACACTACACATATGTTCGAAACTGTCCTTTTGTTTATGGGTGTGCGTGTAATAAAAGAATCAAACAGGATATGGAGCATTTCGTCTTTATCAATGGTACCTGTGCATTTCTTCCCAATTGTTTCAGCATTTGCTTTTTGTTTTTAAGTGACCATGAAACTGTTTTGGAACCAATATTAAATGAGTCTATTAAACTGGAGTATTCAGGAAATGAGTTCTTGAGTACATACCTTTTGTGCACTTGGCCCATCTTCTGCCCTTGGACTTCAGTGTTTTTTTCCTCCTATTACCTAATACTAGAGCACTCCTTTTCGCTGTCTGGAGATATCAATTTTTTTAAAGCCAAGAAAAACCTAATGAGAGCATAACAAAGGTCACTGTGCACCTTGAAGGGCATACTGACTTTGATAGTGTTTATGGTATGACAAAAAAAAAACAACCCAACCCCATAATGTAAGCAGCTGCTTTTCTCCAGAATGCTTGAAAATTTGCTGGCTTGGTTGTGCGTAGTTCCTGGGGTGCATGGAGCGGGATGTCAGGGGTTTTCCGTGCTTGCGTTTAACATCTCCCCCTCCAGCCTTCAGGCTTCCTCTTATACCCTTCACTACATACTTTATGTACGTTTTGCACGTATTGCCAATACATGTCTGAGCCTACAGACATATGTTTGTGTCACTGGAATGCTCCAGTGAAGTATTCTCAGTTATGGAAATTATCATACATATAACACCAGTCCAGTTCATGTAAGCAGACTGTTCAGATGCTGCCGATTGCAACTTCAGCTGGAGACAAGCACAGAGAGAACACACTCACCTTAACAGGCTTTCCAGGAGATAGTGTCTGTCAGAACCATGACTCATTCATAGCTGAACACTATGACCAGTTCAGCTAACCCACATAATGGGAATTTTTGACAGAATAAGCTGCAGTTTCAGATTTTTTTTTTTTTTTTGGTGTATAGGTAGAAAGGAATGATTTTTCCTGTTTTTTGTCTCCAACAGATCCAGAATACCTGCATGAAAAATAGCTAGTGTTGATTGTGCTGAATGAGCAACACAGAAAGCAGTATCTTTTCCAGTGAATTATTAAAAAAAAAAAAAAAGAAAGAAAGAAAAAGAGGAAAAGCTAAGAAAAAAATTAAAATTCAACCAAGTAAAGTAAGGCAAAATTTCTTTGCCAAGTCTGTTCTATATTCAGGTTAGTAACAACCATGGTATTCAGAAATCTCAACTGTGCAGCAATGACAAGGACCAGTATATAAAGAAGCAATTTTCTATCAGCCTAGAGATCTTTTGCCTTTCTCTGCTGATGATACATGAGCTATGTGCATGCGAGAGGTGGGGGGATCCTGGCAGGACCAGGAGGCAACTGTGCTTAGCCACTGCCTGGTCTTTGCAAGTCCTGGGTCATGGCTTGCCATCCAGCCACAGTTCCGCTTTGTCACCAGTGAAATCCATCCTTGCCTTCATTTCTGTTACTCTATGAAACATTCATGAAAAAAATTACTTCCTACTGAGTATCCATTAGCCGCCAATGCTGATGTTAATGAGCAAACTGCGAATGCACTAAAGAGCAAATTGAAATGAGTCACAAAATACACTTAGGATGTGCTTCCTGCCAGCATTGGTGCGTCAATGGGAAAATGCTGGTTCCTTAACAACAGGAGTATAAAGAGCAGAATTACAGCTGATAAAAAAAGGGCATTATTTAAAGGAGTTCCAGTGAAAAAGACTAACTGATTTATATGCAAATTAATCATATCTGCACAGTAGCTCTTTATTAGTCATAGAAACTTGTTTTCTATTACATTAAATCACTTTTAAATTAAAACATAGCTTTAAATTAAATTAAGACCAGGAAAAAAGATGTATGTCAAACCAGACATAATTTAATTACAGTTAGCCTGTCTAAATGAGTGTCAATAATTAAGCTGTGACGGTAAAACATTGTCATCTTGCAAACTTTGTGCAACTAACCATATATACATTAAGGTTTAGGTATTTAGTGCTTTGTTGTCTTTATTCATTCTTTTTAGTTTTACACCTTTCTGAATATTTAATGGAAAGCAGATGGTTGTTAAAAACATGTTGACATACATCATTTGGCTGGATGGGAGGAAATTCTTGCTGTATTGCACAAGACGACAGCTAGTACGGATCACAATTTCAGGTGAGAAGTCAACCCTCAAAAGAACAAGAACAAGAAAAAAAGGCCAAAAAAATGTGTACCCTGGGTTCAGCCCAGCTTCTCTGCTGTCCCCCACACAAGGGAAGGGGCACATACATTTACAGTAAAATGCTGTCCACTGCCTGTGTCAGAATGGTATGGCTACAGTTCTCTGCCTGAGGATAGGCATGGTATTGCTTATAGGAACCGCATGCAGATTTCAGACATCTGCTTTGTACACAGCTTCTGTCTGTGACGCTAGTGAAGTGCCATTGCTCAGAGCAGGACTAAACAAACAACTTGGAGTCATTTCACAGGGCTGGGGTGAATTAGCAGGCAGGAGAGGTCTGGGAAGCTGGGAAGCAGTGTGGAAAGAAAGTGCTGGGAGGCTGCAGCTGGGCTCTGGGGAGGCAATGGAGGAGACCTCTCTAAGAGTTGCTCACTTTTCCTCCTCCATGAATGGGGTGAAGGAGCCAGCTCCCTTAGAGTGGCTACAGCTGGGCATTCTGTCTGAATTCAGTCTGAATATGGGAGTATCCAATGCAAAGGAGCAACAGCTGCCTCGGTGATGAGCTGCTACCCACTGGCAATTAAGGTATGTACATGGGATATGAAAACCTAGAGATAGAGGAGGCAAAGACTTAGAGAAAAGCCCGCAAGAAAAACATTCATGATCTCCTGAGGTTTTACAGTGTTCGTTGGAACTAGACTCATATAATCTAGTTTAATTCCTCCTGAAGTCCACAGAGACTCCAGCTGAATGCAGAGGGGGTTGAAACTTGTGTACAATAAAACTATTAGTTCTGGTTGGTTGAAAAGTTTCTAAGAAAATCTCCACTTTGAATATTCTTTGACATAAATATTTTTACTTTTGAAGACGTTTGTGAAATGAAGTTAAGCCTATGTGCAAGCATCAGTTAATCAGAAAATCAAATTTAGTTCATGAGCAAAATAAATTAGTTCTGTGCAGAAATGGAAGTAGTTTATTTATTAAAAAAGAGATTTTAGGCCATCTGTCAGGAAACTCAAACTAAACAATCTGCTCATTTCTCTGCAGAAGTAAATCTATGAAGCTCTGTGGATTTTGAGTGACCAATAACACAGTTCAGGTGCATGTGAAAAATTAGACAGTTCATTCACAATTGATAGGCTGACATTTGATCACAAAAATATTTCCCCCCAAATGCCCCTCTAAACCAGCTAGTAAAAAGCACAGACAATAAGAAAATGAGATTAAAGCTGCTACACTTTCCAACCATGTATTTAAGTTATCATTGTTATATCTGTCTTGCTGCAATAGCCCAGGATTTTTTCACTGGAAGATCTTTTTTAATTCTGCTGCCACTTGAGGATTTATGTCACACAGTTGAGAAGCCTGATTCCATGAATGGTCTTACTAAATATAAACTTCCCTCTCACAGGGTGGTGCTAAAAAGTCGTTTTAATAGTGGTCATACTGGCAGGAATCATAATCTCTTAATTAAGTGGTCTAGAGTAGACAGTATTGCTGGGTTTACAGAGGACTTCCTGCTTTCAAACAGTGTTCTTTAATTTTCTTTATTCCACCTAAAAGGTACAGCAAAGAGAAGAAATTCAAGAAGATCGAAACATTTGAGGATGTCCTGATGAACCTTAATGAAGGTGTGCTTGCTGGTAGTTGAGTTGTAGCTTTCAGTTCAGCGATGAACATGAAGAATTACGGAAAACTGGAACTTCTGAATTTTCTGGAAGACAGTGAGCAAATCTCTGAGCTGAAGTTTGGCACCAGTTCTCCTGAAACCAGTCTATACTTAGCACCATTGTTCATAACACACCTTAACCCAACATGTTTGAAACACAGCTCTGAGTTTCATGACAGAGCTCTATCTATTCCCATTTTGAAAAAGAGGTCAGTTTTGTCAAACAAAAATGGTGCACAGTGACCCTTTCGGTAATTTGTGTGAATTTTGATAGTCCTATCTGTTACCAGTATCAGCTCTGGGGTCTTAACAGCATCTAAACACAATAAAAATCCAGCGCTTTTTCTGACATGAATTCCTGTATGTCCAAGCCCTGAAATTAGCACATGTTTGCAATACAGGAATAAAAAACTTAAGAGGGTCTCTCTGTATGAATGTTTGGTACATTTGTTGCATTTTTGTTAATTAGTCTTAGATTTGATGCCCTTACTAATTTGTAAATTCCAATAAAACTCTAAATGTTTACTCCAAACTGGGATATAAAAAAACAGTTGCAAAAAGAGGCGAACAGGAGAGATGACTGGATGTGGGGGAGGGAAAAAGGACATGGACTAAATTTCTAACACCTAAATTTCTGATTACCAAATTTGAAATCAAAGTTTGTTTCATGATTATTTTGTCCAGCTGTTTCTTTCCCATCTTTGGTTCTGCCCTTGCAGACCATGGTGATGCTGGCGGCACAGAGAGATGGCTGAGAAACTCCACCTTCAGTAAATCACCTTCCAGACTCCTGTTTTTTTCTGCCTTAATCTTCTGAGCCGGGTCAGGTCAGGTCACAGAGAGGAGGGAGAGGCTGTCTCTCTGGGTGAGCTGTCCATGTGCTACTGCTGTCTTTGGACCTGAATTTGCAGCCACTCCCTTTTGAGAATTCCTGTTGAAGGCAATGGTAATTCCAAACCCGAGCAGCTGCAAAACTGAGCCCTAAATCTTTTCTACATTTCTACTTGTCAATATTGTGCTTCTGCTTACTACAGGATTGAAAGGGAGTTCTGTGTATCCATGGCACTTATGTTTAGGTCATGAGAAAGAAGAGGAAAATGAATACCAGTGCAGACTGAGTAGGTGCTGAGGAAGCAGGGGGATAGGGGGAGAAACCCCTGCTGAGGTTTTGGCTTTTTCAAGTTTAAGAGACTCGCAATGACAGATTTAATGATAACCTGGAATATATGAGCCTTTGCAGATCATCATCTGCTACAAGGTCTTTGAAAGGGATTTCTGACTTTGCTTCCTGCTCCCCGCCACCCCCTCCTCGGTATTTCATGTAAAATAAAACAGTGCACAGTGGAAATTAAGTACTGAGTCCTTCAAAAGAAGGAAGCTGAATGGATCAGAGAGAAGAATCTTGCAGAAGCCTTTGACAAGGCAGCTGGTGTGGAATGAGGTACCTCCTAGTACCAGCAAATGAGGAAAAACAGCAACTTGAGTCATATATATTGATTCTCAACCTGAATTGTAGTTTTCTCCTTTTAAGAATTTTTAAGGCTGTGGAGTTGAAGGGAAACCTTTCCTAAAATAATCCCACTTTTTGCTGGCATTATATTCATTTAACAAGCAATCAGGGTGTATATAGGCCAGCCTCCCAGTAGAACCACTAGCACAGCTGTCTGGCTCCAGAGGAGCTGAGTTACAATACTAGATTATGAGCACGCAGGCACTCAGATCTTGAGTTTTTTAAATCCTTCTTCTAGTTTGAGATATGACTCAGAAATGTTGGTGATGAGTCTGTTAATTTTGAATTGAAGTGCTATCCTTGTCTCGTATGGGGAGATAATGGCACTTTTCTTTTGCAAAATCCAAGCAAGTCCTGCTCTCTCTTTTTTTTTTTAATTGTGGCAAGACAGTGGGGAACACCAGGGCCTGGGTCAGCCAGGCAGTTGAATGAGTGCTGGAGACAACAGCAGCATGGTTCTCGGCTTTGTGCTCACCGTTTGCCTGCATATTCAGGTACGTCTTCTCCTTCCCAGGAGTAGTGGAGGTGATGGGGGCTTTACTCCCCACAGGGCTGTGAGCAACCCAAGAGGGGAGAGTGAACTGCATGGGCAACAGAGGTGGGGAGCGTGCCTTTAGCTACCATGACTACCATGACTTCTCAACCAATGCACTCACTAGTGAAGTAGTGTCTTTGGCTTTTGTTGTCTCCTCGGGTCAAAAGCATTCATGTCCATGTCTCCAAGAAAAATACTTCTATCCTCTGAAAACTTGGATCCAAACTAGACGTAAACCCTCTGACTGTAATCGTGTTTGCTGTCTAATGATCTTTAGTTGATCCAAGGATGTCTTCACTGAAAGCAGATCCCACTGTATCACAAAGGGAAAAGAAGAAAAAAAAAGTCTAATGGAGTATTAATAAACCTCATATTAAGCAACAGGTTCTGTTCCAACACCTCTAAGCATTCAGACAAGTACATTTTTAATCAGCTACTGATTCTTATTGAAAAATGTACGAATACAGCTTTCAAGAGAGGATTACACAACAAGCTTCAACTTGCTTCATTAATTTTTTTTTTTCCGAAGGAACAGCAGAAAATTGCTGGCAGGGAACCTTGGTGAACCATGTCCATGGGCCATTAAGAATGGATTAAAATTACATTTATAACCTCATTGATTCAAGACTTATTTCTTCCTTCTGAGGGAAGTTGCCTTGGAAGTGTTATTCAGAAGTTGTTCTTTTCCTGCAGTGAAAGTGCTCAGAAGAGAGAATACGTTACTGGATTACGTTCTTTAATACTGAAAATGACAGAGGGAAACACAAATGACAAAAGCTAATCCCATGTATTACATGCCATCTGGCACAACACCTCTAGTTATGCTTTTGCCTGACGATGAATAAATTGTACTGTCATTTGCTTTGGACATTATTATTATCAGCATTTAATTAAGAGATCAAAAGGAACTGTGTGACCAGATTATAGTGTTATACAGCAGGAGTCCTGCTGTGGTATTCAGAGAATAAAAATGTTGACTGCATTATTATACCATATTTCAAAAATGTGCAAAATATTTCCCACTTGCAATTTGAGTTGATTAAGATTTCTGTTACCATACCTGAGGCAAAATCACGAGTCAAGTTGTACGGCTCCTTGTAGGGTTTAACAGAAAACCAGCACCACCCACATGTTTCTGGAAGTAATGCAGGTCTGCCGCCCTATCATGATTTTCCTCACTCTTCCAATTTTTAGTTGGAAGGCATGATATAGTTTGGAGGTAAAACGGTACAGTTTAACTTTTCATCTAGCAATTAATTTAACTACTGCCTTAAGTCCAAACATTTTACATAAACTCATACATAGTCCCACTGAACTTGATGATGTTCCAGGTCATTGAAGCAGGTAAGCATGTATCTAATATTAAATCCTGGGCTTACATCAAAAGAAGTGTCACCAGCAGGTCAAGGGAGGTGATTCTTCTAAGAAGGCAGTCTGAGTTGGGGTTCACCTTGAAGAAGACAAGGTTCCAGGAAGTCCTTATAGTAGCCTTCATGGAGTTAAAGGGGGGCTCTAAGAAAGCTTTTGACAAGGCCATATAGCAATAGAACACAGGGTAATGGCTTTAAACTGAAAGATCATAGAATCATAGAATCATAGAATCATCCGGCCAGAAGAGACCTCAAAGATCATCGAGTCCAACCGTTGCCCTTACACTGCCAGGGTCCCTACACCATGTCCCTCAACACCAGATCCACACGATTTTTAAACACTTCCAGGGATGGGGACTCTACCACCTCCCTAGGCAACCCGTTCCAATGCTTAATAACCCTCTCTGTAAAGAAATTTTTCCTGATATCCAACCTAAACCTCCCCTGGCGCAACTTGAGGCCATTCCCCCTCGTCCTGTCATTCTCAATATGGGAGAAGAGATTGACCCCCACCTCCCTACAACTTCCCTTAAGATAATTATAAAGAGCAATGAGGTCCCCCCTGAGCCGCCTCTTCTCCAGACTGAACAGTCCCAGCTCCTTCAGCCGCTGGTCAGATGGTCGATTTAAATTGGATATAAGGAGGAAATGTGAGGGTGGTGAGGCACTGCAACAGGTTGCCCAGAGAAGCTGTGGTTGCCCCCTTGCTGGAAGTGTTCAAGGCCGGGTTGGGTGGTGCTTTGAGCAACCTGGTCTAGTAGAAGATGTCCCTGCCCATGACAGAGGGGTTGGAACTAGGTGATCTTCCAACCCAACCCATTCTATAATTTTACAATTTTATGAAATATATTCATTGTCTTTTGCATAAATGGGATTATTGGAGCTTAAACATGTTACAAGATCACATCTAGTCCCGGAGATATTTCTTAGTTACTCTATGTGCTCGTGGTTGTATCTGAAAGCATAGTTTAATGTAAAGAGAGTAATTTTCCAAATTGGAGAGTTAGTGGGATCCTGCAGCCTAGCACTAAGTGTATGGTTGAGTCTACTGAAGCAACTGAATTCCTTTGTTCTTATATGCTCAGAGTTCAGATTAACTTCTTCAGAGCCCTTGGTCTTACAGATTGAGACCCACATTTTCAGTTGGAGGCACTGTAAGCCACAGAGTGATATCCGAAAGTGCCTTTATAGTACATCACTGAAAACGTTGACTTCAGATACTAACTCTTCTTAATATATATAGTCCAGTAGTAATTCTTTTTAGTGGTAGTGGTTTTGGATAATGTTAGAAAAGTTCTTTGACAGACAGCAGTGATATATATGCAAACTGTGACCATAATTTACAGTTTGAAGAATGTATGACATTAACTAAACTAATAGAATTCAAGACTGCAGTAGTAGTGCTGTGGGAATATAAAATATAGTAAATTTATTTTGTTGAAATGATTATTTGATGCAATGGATATTTCATTTTCAGCACAAAAGGAACAAGACAATCAAACTGTAGTTTTCCATTTTGGTGTTCTAATGATCTTGACACAATTCTTAAGACAGGTGATAAAACATTATTAATCAAATACACAATAATATTCATTATAAAAATTACATTAGAAATGCATTGAGGGTGAAAATTACATTCACATGCACAGTATAGGAAAAAAACAATGTAACAAAATGTACTGTTGAATAAATAATTCTGTGATGAGGAAAGGGTTTTGTTTAAAAATTAAAGCTGCGATAGAATTTAACCTGTGTGTTCCCAGTCTTTTCTGAATGAAGATTTACATGTTCTTCTTCACCCTTATATACAGTTACTTTTCTGAATTTCTTAGGCACATCAAACATAAAGCCATAAGGACTGCCTGCTTGGATCACACCCAAGATCAATCTGACCTCAAAGCCTAGCTGCATAAGGGAGAGAGAATAAAGTCTGGGACAAGACCGAGTAGTAGTCCCACCAGCATTCTTTCCATCCCTTTTGTTCCCCTTTTCTCTTGCTGCACAATAATTTCAGTGAACAATCCCTGGGCCAGATGTGACCATAAGAAATAATGAATCATCATTCTCCAGTCCCTTCATGACTTCATACAGAATCATGCTCCTTCTTTGCCCCAGTTGTTACTTTTCTAGTCTGAATCCTAATCTGTGTTATGTCGTTTTGGACCGAAGCTGCTTTATTCCTCGGATCATTTTTGTCACCATTCTTCTTATCTCTCATTTGTATTAGACTCCTTTTGAAACTGAATGATTATACCTGAGTGCATTACTCAGAGGATGACCAAACCATGGATATGTAGAGTGAAATAGTGGTGTCCTCTGCTTTATTCTACATTCCTTCCCCAATAATCCTGCTCTTCTTTTTACCTTTCTGATCACTGTTGAGCCAACATGTTCAGAGAGCTATTAGTGGTGTCTCATAGATCTTTAACTGATTAGCAGGTGTTAAATAGAGTCCACCAACTTGTAGGTAGCCTGGGGGGATTTATTCCCCTTGTTCATGACTTCAGATACATCAACAGTGCATTTAACCTGCCCTCTATCATTCACATCCTCACAATTAGTATACACTTCTCAGGGCTTTGCAAAATACTTCAGGTTTAACTGCCCAAGCTAAACATTTCTCAATAGCAGTATTTGCACCTCAATATACCCATAAATAGCATCTTCATGGATACCTCTGCAGATCTGCCTGCACTGTGAAATGACTTACTCCCACCTTCTTTTTCCATCTTGGATCCACCTTAGCCCTTACCCAATGCAACTACACCTCTTAAATGATTTCATGAAGGTCCTCACAAATAGTTTCATGAATATCCAAATGGTTTTACCAAAATAATTACGTTCTTGGCTCCTTCAAAGGTGTGATATAAAGTATTATTTCTCTTCAAAAGTTTAAGCCTGAATAGGTCATGTTTACCTTCTATATCTATCATTTATTTGTTGTTTTGCTTTTGGTTTTGGGTTTTTTTGGTCACTTTATCTAGCTTCTCTGACAGGCTGATGCGTAGCTTCCAGGATCATACACATAGATTTTTCCAAGAATTGTTGTCACCATTGCTGCTTTGCTCTTTCAGGTGATTTAAGCTATAGGTTACATGCTGTGGTTAGTAGTTCAAGAGTTCCATATATGAGGTCTTTTCCTGAGTTCTTGGATAAATACCATCAGGTGTCTCAGTTTGATACCATTCACTTTATTGCTCTGCTCTGAACTTTCTTTTATCAGATCATTGCTTCTTCACCATGCATAGTGCTACCTGCAGGGCCTTGGCCTGATACAATTTCTTGCTCAGTATAGTGTGCCCTATTCCATTTAGCCTTCATGAATTCAGACCCTTACAATATGAAAATCATTCAATTGCTTGCAATGTGAATTTTTATACAGGCTCAATCTAACAGATAAAAGTTACCCCAGTCTAACTGACTATTTTACTGAATATCCATAGGTTTCTTCTGTGAACCAGGAATATTTTAGTTGAACTACATTTTTAACAGATTAATGATTACATTTTTGGGTCAAATATATTAAAGTCGCAAGCAGACAATATGGCTTGAGGAAAATTGACAACTCTTTCTTTCTAGCTGGTAAATAATTCCCGTACAGTTATTCAGTCAGCTTCTCCTAGCCTGATCCATATTTTGGTACTCAATTTCATACGTGCATTTTAACCAGCTTTCTCAGTGTAACTCATGTTTCTCAACTTAATACTGTTTTAACTTGAATATAAAGAAATTGGAACTCAGGAGAGAAAATCTATTAAACCAGAACACACTAAGAACACACAGCTGTAGGTATTTCCAAGTTTTTACAGTTCTGGATGTGTATTGACAGAAAGAGACACAAAGGGAAAAAATTCAGAAGTCTTAGCTCTACCTCCCTCAGATTAAATTCTGCAGCTGGGATTTTTATAGCAATATATGTAGTGTTCTAGCCTGGGACATGTGGAAAGACCTGTGTTTTCTGCAAGCCTGACTCTCCCAGAGGACCTTATCATCATATCATTGCAAAGCAATAAAAGAAACAGGAAAAAGAGCAAACTTAATAACTGTAACCCCAAGTGCAATAATGAAGTGTTACTTTTGGCTACTGGTATGTGGTTACACATATTTCAGTTTACTCTGATTTGTTGCATTGCCTCACCTCCTTTTTCTTTCAGAAATCTGTCATAGATCGTGCTTTATTTTAAATTGTAGTTATACAGTCTGAAATACCATTGGGTTAAAATATAAGCTTGTGTGAATCAATATACCCTAATTTTCTTTGATTTATGCAAACTGGAGATCTGACACAGTGTGCCAAACATGGTAATCAGTTAGGGTAAGCAGAAATAATCCTATGCTTTAGCTCCATGAGATTTAACTTCTCACAGGGCCTATGCTGGTATTTTCCTGGCACATGCAGAATTTTAGGGAGGAAGAAAGCTTCAATGTTTCTTTTCCTAGATCTACATACAGCTCCTCTTCCACAAGACTCATTTGTGCAGCATGAGCCACACATCCCAGTCCAACCAGTGCAGATGCAAGCAAGGTGGCCTACAAAGGGATGTCTTTCCCCTTCCTAACACTGTAATTTGTGATGTAATACCGTCCAATTTTCCTTCAGTTCCCCATTAAGCCCAGATAGTTAGGTCTCCTGCTTCTTTGTTCAGTGATTGAAATGTTTTGGTTTTTCGTTAAATAGTTCTTTTGGTTTTGACCTAGATGCCAGTCCATATAACATGCTGCTCTCACAAAGATGTGATCTTGAAGGTATTTTAATATAACCTCTATAGTTAAGCTCCTTCAGAGAGGGAAATCACAAATATTATATTGATTTATTTCCATAAATGACTGTTTCAATATTTATACAATACTTAGTAATTAATTGTTTGGTCAGGAATATCAAAGATGATTCAGCATAAGACACTGAAATGCCTAAATTGTAGTTTATATTCTCCCTAGAAGGTATATTATCTCAAATACATTTAACTTTTTTTTAGCAGGTTGTGGAGGTTCTGGTCTAAGTATCTCCATAGAAAATTAGGAAAAAACCATCTGTCAATAAGGCAGAAAATACCATACGTGACATTCAGCTAAAAGATAGGGGTTTTTTTTTAATTTTTGTGCGTCATTTGTAATTCAGTCGAGCTAATTCCTTTGATGAGTTCCCTAAAGATCAGAAGTGGACTGTGGCCCTCTGATTTTATATCTCTTCATAATTTATTGAAAGCATAGCACAGTAGTTTCTGCATGTTTCTGCTGTTATTAATGTGAAACTGTCACTTCAACTTGAAGATAGAGAGCAGCTGGCCACTGGAAGAGATTGCCAAAGGAAAGATGGATTTCTGCCTTTGGGCTGTGTTTTGGAGAAGATACCTTTCTGAATGGTATTTCTTAGTGGAATATATGTTTATAGCTATGTGTTACAGAACAGTCACCTTAAACAGAATGGTCATTGGTGTGATACAAGCCATCCTGATCCTAACGCTATAAGCCTGTGGTCCAGAGACATGGTACAGTACAGCTTGCCTCTTTGTCAGGGCTTACTGGTATGGTTTCACTACAGTGCTAACAACAGCCAAATGTTTGCAAAACAAGTTAAAGCCAGCTTGCACCTGCTCACAATATACCATGTAGACAAGCTGCTAAACAGTCACAGTGCAGCAGGTCTGAGAAAGGCCATGTCTGGGCAATAGGGCTTTTGACTTTGCTTAGCTTCTCATCTGATACTTTGTGATGGCTCTGGTTGCGTGGTGGTGGTTTCTGTCCTCTGAGTTCTTACTCATTTTGGTAAGACTGAGACTAAAATGCATCTTCAGTCTTAGTACGAGATCTGAAGTTTTAGTTGACTCTCTGTCTTTAGTCATTGAGGTTAAAAGCCTATTTCAAGCCTCTTATGGCTAGAAACAAAATATGATAGAAATCTAAAATCTATCCCATACAGTTAGTCCTATTTTGGTTCTGCATACAATTCCAGTGAACATACAACAAAAGTTTAAGAGCAGAATGAGGTCCTTCTTTGCTCTTGGATTCAGCTGACCTCAGTGTCATTTCTTAACTGAAATATTTTGCCCAATGAATTGAAACGACTGTAGCTCAGAAAGTCCCAGGCATATTTCCCTGACCGCTCCATTATAATTCTGAGTTCATATCCAGCCCCTGGATCTGCTCCAGACAGCTACAGACAAAGACTGATCTCTTAGATACGGCCTGTGTCCTTGCCCATCGGTGTGTTAGCTCCAAAGACCCTGGCTTCACCTGCACAACTTACAACCCAATTTGGAAGCTCAGCTCTAGACAGAGTGCTGGAGATATCTAATGCATCGCTGCCTTGGGCAGAGAGCTTTCTGAATCAAGCTGATGGGAAACCCAGGTCTTGGTGATATGGTAAAATCTGGACCAAGTATCTTGTGAAGGCTGCAGGGATGTGCTGGCACCTGCTGGAAATGTGGGTCTGGAGTCTGCTGAAGGAGGGGACAGCTACTACCTGCTACGCCAGGCAGAGCGGGGCTCCCTCCTCCCTGCAAGAACCAGATTCCTGGGGTAAGGGGGAATGGAAACTGAGGAATTCTTGGGGTAAGAGGTGATTGGAAAGCAGAGATATTTCAGACAAATCAAACCTTAGACAACAGCGTCACTGCTAGCAATGTGTGGAAGAACTCATTCATTTTTTTTTTCTCCTGAAATGATGTCTTTTCCTCAAGTTGTATTGTTTAGAAGGTAGCTGAAGACTGATTAGGATAAAAAGACACAACATGGCATGGGGCATTGAGTCTGGAAAGGTCAGCTAGATCCTGGGTTTGGAATTTAGAGGTTTTTAATGTAGTTCATATTAGGCAGATTTCAAATATAAGGCTAAAAGGACAATGGGAACAGAGACCAGAAACCCACTTACCTTCTCAAAGAAAATGCTGTAACTATTGGTTTAAACAGGCACTCCCTCTATTCATCAGACATCTTGTCTTCAAGGTGCATCAGCTTTCCCAGGAACAATACTGATAGTTCTCTGTCTACCAAATCACGGCTTCAGGCATGAGAAGATGGGGATCTGAATCCTATCAGGTAAAGAAAGTCGTTTTCCTGTATGAGTAATTACTAAGCTAAAATGTAAAAGGCGTTTCATAGCCTTCAAATTCCTCCTCCAGAAGTTCTACTGCTAACAAAAAAAAGTTGCTGACTGAATTTTAGGTGTCTGTCTCTGTCAGATGAGGTCCCACTTGTGCAAAAGGATGCTCTGTCTTTCAATACACACTGGCTAAGGATGTAACGGCTAAGATACTCACACTTAGGCAGATTAGAGCATGGGTGTGAGCTAAGTACTCATCATGAAAGGGAAGGATGGCTATCAAGTGTATGTATCTAAAGGGCTGAGATAGTTATTAGAATTATAGCCTGAATAGAGGACAGTTTTTTTTAGGACAGTTGTCTGGGATTCGGGTCACTAAATGCTGTCCAGCTCCTGCTTTTGGGCACTTTTAAAAAAATCTAACACTGTTGTAATTGTCAAATCCAATGAGATACAAATATATATATCAAGAAATGAGTATATCCAGTGGATAGTATTCAATTTATAATTTGAAGATGCAAGAAGTCTGTAGTAATGATACAAACTCGTGACTATAGCATAGTTTCTAATACATGTAGAACCAAACTGAGTCATGTAGATCTGCACATAGATCTGATAATAAGCACAACATGTATAACTGGGAAAGTGGGATCATTATTGCATAATGTATGCATTCATTCAAAGGTATAAGAATCACCTTCACACCAGAGAAATGATCAGTTCTTTCCAAGAGTCTAGGACACTGATTCTAGACTACAGAAACTACAATACAAACCCGGAGTGCAAAGCGTAAAGGTGCGGCAAATTGTGCTATGGCAGGTGTATGTGTATGAGCTGTCTATGCATTCAGAAAGCAAGAAAAGGCAGGCATGACTTGGTACAAAGGCATCTGACCACTTGACAAATTTAGCTCTGATTTACCCAGGGGAAATTGGCTATTTTGGGGAATGGAGCTAAATAGATTTCAGTGTTTACATCATTTGTCTGAGACTATTTATAATCACATCAGCTTGACATTTCTTGACAGATTAATCAGGTCCATAGTCTCAGCAAGACTTTAAAAATCAGAAAGCAAAACAAAGCGACTTTATTTCAATGTGCTTTAGGACCATCTATGGAAATAACAGGCAAACAGATGTCAGCAAATTTTAAATTTAATGAGTCACTGCAGGCAATAGGAGCTTGAGAAGCTGAAAGGATCGTTCCTCTTTTAGATACCCAAGAGGCCTTCACACATGATTGGACCATGTGGTCCAATACAGAAAATTAATACAAAGTTAGGTACTGATATTTGGATCTGACCTCTCTCATGGTTGAACTTTAGAAAATGTAAAGGATTATTTTTATCCGTCTGCATTTGACAATCATCATTAAAGGTAATAGTTCAGGTGCTATCAATAATGGAGGTTATTTGGAGGTCAATTTTTCCATTTCAAATATCAAACAGTTTATTTATGATTCGCACAAAGTGATGTGGATTAAAACTTTCATAGAACTTGTTTCAAAGGGTCAATGGAAACAAGTCCTTTAAAATCTGAGCTTCAGAATCTGTTTAAAGCGCAGGATTATTCTGCTTAATGTTGTAAAATTTGCTCTGTGTACTGGTTAGAGCTAAAGAAGTAGTTAATGTCAACTAACTTGTGCATTCATACATTCATCCATTCAGAAAATAAAATAGAGCAACAGCAAATCTTACATTTTTGGAGCCTAGTTCTGCAGATCATGACACATTATAAATATAATTTCACATCCAAATGGATACCTTGAAATCTAGATTTAAAAAAACCTGCATTAATTAATTAAAAAAAGAATGCTGTGAAGAAAATTGCAAAAGCCACACATTATTAATAGACATAGTGTTATGCAGAGCCTTGTATGAGAAAATAAGCACGCCCATACTGACTCAATAAGCGTACAGGTAGCCCAGCTTTTATCTCCAGGAGCATAGTCGAGCTGTGCAAACACAGGGTAAGAAAAGTACAGAATGGTCCTCTCCTAGGCTTCAGCTATTTTCTGCTCAGGGAATTTCCTTAGTTATATGAAGTTTTGAGGGATTTAGTGGCCATCACAGAATGTCTTGTCCACATCTTTGTCCAGCCTGTTCTTAGCCATCCATAAACTTTGCACCCAGAGCATTCTTTGACAAGGTGTTCTGATGGCCAGCTGTCTGGTGTCAGACATTTTGTTTTCTTTGAATCTCACTTCTTTTCTTTGCTATCCTGTATTTTTATGTTTTTTAATTGGTAGAAAGACTGAGCAGTAAAGCCCTATCCACCATGCCCAAGTCACTGTAAATTTGCAGACTTCCATTCCCCCTCCAACATCTCAGCTCTCCCTTTCCCAGACTGAATCTGGTTTACTCAGTCATTCAGACTCATAGAAGGTATTTTAGTCATTTATCAGAATTGAAAACTACAATGACCATAATAAGCCTCAAAAA
Organism: Buceros rhinoceros silvestris; assembly: GCF_000710305.1. NCBI lineage: Eukaryota > Metazoa > Chordata > Aves > Bucerotiformes > Bucerotidae > Buceros > Buceros rhinoceros. The sequence continues at coordinate 85,711 of NW_010419166.1, forward strand.
GAGAGTTAGGACAATTTGTATTAAAAACAATGTTTGGAACATGGGAATACAATACAACGAAAAATATTTTGGGAGACAATGACAAGTATGTCCTTGTTATCTACATTTCAACTCTGGTTGTCTTAGTATTTGTCTCTGTCACGGGTTTAGTGAGATATTCTTCCCAAACTCACTCTTTGAAAGAGTTTGTAATCTTGGAAAGAGAGAAGAGGGAGGCTGCTTTACTAGCGTCTTTTATTAACTCTTCCAATATAGTTAAAATATGTTAAATATTTAGAGTAATACTGTATCTGAGTAATAAAAACATGTATTTCCTTCTTTCTTTCTAAGTACTACAACCATTGCACAGCGAAAATGGGGAGAACAGAAATAAAATTAACGTCCTTTTTGTGACTAAAGGATGGAAGAGTATTAAACTCTTTTTGTTTCTTATCCAATTTTTTCCTAGGAGAGATTCAGTTGCCTGTGGTTTCGTCTGTGATTTCAAAAATAGTAGAAACGAGACCTGGTCTGATGCCAAATAGGAACGACTATGGCACCGAACTAATGTTCAGATTTTCAGAAATCCCCTGTCTAAATTTGAGATGTCAGTCTAGATTTGAGGTTTTGTCTTATTACTAAAAATGAACTATTTTAAAGAAGTGTTTATACAAGCTGCTATTTCAATTAAACACAGAAGGAATTCCTTTTAGATGACATTTATCTCAGTGTTCCTGGATATTAATATTGCACAGGGAAGTATTGCTGAGTTTTAGCAGACCATATTCCACACTCAGAAGGAGATGTGAATGAGTAATTCTTAAGATTAACTGTTTCTAAAGAATTTAGCTTTGTTTTAAGTTCAGAGAACATCCATAAATAGGTCAATCTCTCTCTAAATTATTTCTAAATTAATTCAAGTCTATTCTATAACACTCTGTAAATATATCACTGTTTTGATGGACCTCAACTTCACAAATTGAAGTGATGCTGCTAGGTTACATGACAGTGCTGATAAGACATATGGTGCTTGTCCTGTTCTGCGATTAGACAAGCACGTGCAGCATTCCAGTCTCAATGCCTTCTTACCTTATGTTTAAATTTGGCTTTTGAAATTACTTATGAATGTAACTTTAAAATCCATTTTCCAGAAACATGAGATGCAATCACTTGCATATTCACAGAAATTAAATCCAAAAGAAGCATGAACATAACTAGAGCTAATTAAATCAATCTTTACAAATGTCGGTAGAAAACCTCTGGTATTATTTGTCCAGCTTCTAGAGGAAGTAAAAGGATTTTATGTAAATATTATTGAAAGATGATATCCTCTCTTTTTGCAACGTAGATGGAGTGCTCATTGTGTCCTGATCCAGCTGCTGAGGAACTTTCAGTACTTTTGTTGCAATTGCTATGTGGGAAAAAATATGTCTTTCACTCATGGGGTACCTGCTTAAGCATCCATCCCTAAATACGAACAACCACTCAAAAAGATGCTGTGTGTAGAACTGTGCCATACTTTCATTTAAAAATTGCATTTGTACAGAAGTGAGCACAACTTGATTCAGGCTCCTAAAGACTTCTGAATTTTTTAGCATCTGAGGAGAGTGGGTTTTTTTTGCTTACCCACACATTGTTTTGAAGTTAAAGATCACACAGAATCAGCCTCTCCCAGTACCTTTTCTAAGATAGAATTTCACCTCTTACTTCTCAGCTCAGCAACTGAAGAATTGGTGGGCTTTATTTCAGTTTGGTATCTGGGGAAAGTGTAAATAGTACTGCACTTTGTGTTGTATTCTTTGGTGATAGAAACAGTGCTTTCCTGGCCCTCTCCTGTTCTGTGATTTGGGCTGGAGACCACAACTCGACTTTGGAAGAGACATCTTTCCTCTGTTGTGTACCTGAATTAGAGACTACTCTGCTCTTTCTTTTGATCTGCTTAATTCATTCAGGAATATACAACAGTCCAAATCTTAGGTTTAGCAGAGGCCATGCACTGGAGCCAGTGATGTGGAAGAGTGAGGGACTCATATTCCAAATACAGGCAGCCCTGGCTGCAACAATCTGTTAAAGAGATGATGAGGGGCTAGAGATGACTGGCTAGGAGACAGAGGTTGTAATTTGTTTGGGCAGAAGTAAAGGGGTAAAAAGAAAATATCTTGCCTTCTGTGTCCATGACATCAGCTTGAATGCCCCTCAGGCTTCCTTACAGTTGTGTTACATGTAGGGTCTGTAGGGGCAGAAAAACCTCTCTGCCTCTAAAGCTTGTTTGCATCAGGGGGCCATGTCAGCCACAGTGAAGGGTGTCTGTGCAGAAATGGAGTTCATGGAGCAGAATGTACAAGGTAGCACACAGTAAGTATGTATACCCAAGACGCAGGCACCACAAAGCCAACCTTCCTTGCATCCAGGTGTGTACAGAGAATGTATACTGCTTGGGGTAAGTCCTACTTCTCTAGAATGGTGTCCATTGACCTTAGGAAAGAATTAGCTGGCCGATCCAGAAACTGAATAAAGCACTTTGGGAGGACATATAATTACACCTTGGGTGCTTGTTTTAGGGCAGAGGAAGCCATGCGCGAGGGACAGCAAACCCATCTTTTCCCTTAGCAGTTTGTTTGACTGGCTTTATTACTGGCCCCATTTAAAATCTATGGTGTGATACACGTCTGCTCTACCCTGATGAAAGCTGTTCATTCCCCCAACCTCCCATAGATCCATCTTTTACTGCAGAATTATACCTGCATGAATTCTGATATTAAATGCTGCCATGGTCTCTTTTTCTTTTCCTAAGTACCTTACATAAACTGTTATCTATTGACTGTTTCATAGCACTGAGGTACTAGGCTTCCTCCATGCTACTCAGTGTTTCATAGATGTTATACGCTGTCTAAATGCTTACAGATCCCCTGTTATAATTCCTACCTATCTCCCTGACTTGCAAATTGAATCAAAGAAGAACAGTTGAGATACACATTTTATAACAAAGAGAACAACTGCAGTGCTTCTTCGCTTTCCAAATTTAAACATTTTAGATATGATTTTCATAGATGTTCAGCACCCACTGACCCACTAACTTCAGTAGGGATTGTAGATAGATGGTACTATGGAAAGCTAAACCCAACACATGAAAGTGTGAACAAAGGTAAAATACTCAAAATTAGTAGTGAAGTATGAAAATGTAATCCTGGGAACAGCTGAGTAAGTAATCTATAATACTAGTGTCAGAATTAATAATATATATCAGGATTTCTACCAGCTCCAAGGAGGCTGAGTAGTCCATGGTTTCTTCCTAGTAGTAGTATGTTGGCTGATTGACTCTTATTCCAGCTGAACTCTCATTTGTACTGGATACATGCTGAAGTATATTTAACAATTTTTCAAAACCACTACATCTTTCAGTGTGTTCTCTATTTGGAAGTACACAGTGAGACAATGGGGCTAAATGCAAACTCCAATTTTCTTGTACCATGATTTGCTCAAAAAATTCCTAATAAATACAGCAGGAACTCTTAAAGCTTTCAAACCAATGTCACAGAACATGGCAGCACATGCCCATTCATGCCTCCTGGAATGTGAAAACATGAGTCTTAGAAGGCGTACACATCTGCTAACTTTCAGAGAGGAGGACACAGCTCTTCAGAGATTCAAGAATGCAAATATCATTCACCACTGCAAACAGAAAAGTGATAGAACATGTTCTGACCATGATATCTTGCTTCTCTCAACAGTTAATGATTTTTTGCTGGGATGCTGTTCACTAGACTTTCTAAGAAAGCTGCTGAAAAGATAATTTTGAAAAGCCAGTCTGATTTGCAGCATGTTCATTGAAGAGCTGATGTAATTTTTCCAACTAGGTGCACTCAAGAAAAGTGCAGAGAGGAGAATGAAGAAAAATTCCTCCGGTGTCTATTCAGTTTGGGATTTCTTTGACAAACTCCCTAAATAATTTCATGATTATCATCTCAAATGTAACATTCAGTTCCAGGTTAAGACACCTAAGAATACCTAAGCTCCCATAAAAGTCTGCTCTGTCTGTGGGCTCCCAAGAGACTTGCAGCTGACCAGCTGTCAGAGGCTGGAATTCAGGTACCTCAACTTACAAATCTAGTGCTGTTTTAGGTGTCTATTGGTATTTGAGGCTTCTGAAAAAGGCTTAGAAAAGTGACCAAAAGGAAATCCTTTTATGGAGAAGCATCTGGAAGCTCAGTGGGATTCCTTATGACATTATTTTCACATAGCACTCAATGCCTACATTTATGCAACATAGCAGACAAACACAACAAGGAGAGTTTTTCCAACAGATTTGTAAGATAATTCCAGTTAATTTACTCCATTAAGAACCAAAGAGTTCTGAATCTGTTTGATGACTCTGTTGTTGAGTATAATGTTTGTTATACAGAAGTTAGCAGAGATGCTCTATAGAGATATTATAAAACATTTTTATATGATGACAAGCTTAGGATGCCAATTCCAAAATAAAGAACTTGGATCATCTGTTTTTTTCACTGCTTTTTAGGTCTTGTGGCAGAAATATGTTCAGAGTGTCTTTCATATTTCTACATTTATGATGACCACTATTATGTGTAAAAATAATGCAAAGAAAAATAGCCTTCACTCGTCTCAGTGCAGCAGTAGGGTGACGTAAGTGTCCAGACAGATCCAGTCAAGAGGGAAAATGAATCAATACCATTCAATGCAGATTCCAGTAGGTATTTTAGTTTTGTTTGACAATGTTTCCATAATAAGTAATTTTAGAAGTCTTCAAGCACTTTTCATACATTAGAAGTCACAGAAACTGTGTGTAATGTACATGGTAGGAATTTCTTCTTTCATATGCGTAAGATTCCACGGTTAATTACCATTCTTCTATTTTTTAGAATAACTGAAAAAACCTCTTTCCAGGATTTAGAAACCTGAAAATGCTGTTAGAAACAAGATGCAGACTTGGCAACATGCAGACCAGTTCAAGAAAAGATCAGTTAGTCAGCTATTCACAAAAGCTCACTTCTACCTCTTTATTGTTGTAGCGAACATATCTTCAGCCATTTCCAACCGCACCCACCCCA
>NW_010419166.1:90828-93559 GCF_000710305.1 Buceros rhinoceros silvestris
ACAAATATCTTCCCCCCATTCCCCCCCCCCCCCCCCCCAAACAGATGTTTTTGAAGCAGCTCTGGAAGGTCCCCAAATTCAGGCTATTTTAGACTGAGGGAAGGAAGGAGTAAGCTCCAAGTCTTGGAGTGCTCATAGAGAAAGCTCTGCCAGACACAACCTCGTTCTTTGTGCAGAAGAGGATTGATCTCAAGCACCCTGCTGACCACTTGCTGTCTGACACAGGAAGAGGATTCTCCTCGGGGAAAGCCAATGTTGGCTATTTAAGGCTATGTGTGGTACAACAACATCCTTAAAATAACTGGGATGATTAAAACTGTGTTTCTGAGTCCCCATGTGGGGTAATTAATAGTAGATTTATTTGCAATAAAATATACCACTGACAAGACTGTGCTTGATGCAAGCCTAAAACGTGTTGGATACATTTATGGGCCAGACATATGCTTGGTAAAAATCAGCACAGACCCACTATTAGACATGAATAAAGCTGATTTCCATGAGATAATTTTCTCACCCAAAACTTCCCAATTCCTCATTTGTTGTGGAAGGGTTTGAAGTCAAATACTTTTCACATTATTTTCTTTTTTTTTTTTAATCTTTTTGGTGAGTTGAAGGAAAAAAATCTCTCTTGAGGACAAAAAGGTTTTTGGTTATTTCTCAGGAATGGTTGAGCATATTTTTCATCTCTTTAATTTTATTAGATGGACATAGTAGAGAATGGCTTTGGTAAACAGTTTTTGCTTATGAGCCGTGACCTTGAATCATCTTGTCATGGCTAGGCCATACAGTTTTATAAAAACCAGCTTTTTTGTTGTTGTTGCTGCATTGCTGAGAATAGATGAAAACTTTGTTGAGTTTATGGATGCTCAAGTAAATTGTTTCATTCTTTACCTTGCTTGTTGAGAAGTTACCATATTCCAAATGCAGCTTGAAACACTTTGAAGTCTTGTCCACTTTCTTTCCCTTTTGTAAACTACCAATTATTTGCAAAGAATTTAAGGAAGGAGAACAAATAATATTATTCTATTTTACACAAGGCTTTGGGAAACTCTTTTGACTGAATGCCAGTAAGGTACTTTGGGCCAGAAACTATAGTGTCTGCCAGTGGAACAAATACAGTATTATATTAGAAATGCTGAGATCTCTTTAGTGTATTTCTACTTGATATTTCCAGATCTTTCCATACACACTGTGTCTGTGTTGTTAGAGGTTGCGTATGGAAAAGCAGAGTTCACATTCAGAAGGGCTAATATACTGGACCATTTTATGTTACCTTATAATCATTTTTGTCAAACTTTCTTGGCAGTATCACTAGAACATTAAAAATCTGCTAATGCAAAAGGGAAAAGTTGACATTTGGTGTACGATTTTTCCAGTCCAAACACATAATTAATTAAAAGCATGCAATCTAGTCAAGAACTCGATAGCAAACATTTTGCTTCAGAAGGCAGAGATGATCCTTTTTGCTTACTAATTACCTGTTACATAAAGAAATTAATTATGACATGATTTCTGTTTTCTTTCTTTCTCCACCCCCCTCCCCCCCCGACAATTTATGATGTATTTCCAGTGACCTACAAGACAGGATATAACTGGACCACAAATTCTCCTGACTGGCAAGTCTAAAAAGAGTTTAAATGTAAGGAATATTCTGTGCTTCTTTAGGCTTTGCTTTTTTATTTTGGAAGGCTCTAAAACCTGCAAAAATACTCAGCCACAGTAATGACTGGCCAAAATAGTTAGTTTATACATGAAAATCCAGTAAGATTTTGAATTAGCATGGAGTGCATTGTACAGGTGACCTGTCATGTTCCTAAATGCCTACAGTCATCAATTTCTTTCTGAATGTAGTTTTGGCTTTGTTTAGAAAGTGTTGGTTCTCAGTATTTTAAGTCAAGAATTACACTGGTGATTTCATACAGAAGTACTGGGATCAGGAGATCATATCCATGTAAGACAGGTCTCCACAGCTCACACTGTGAAATTGTCTAGAAAATACTATGCTATAATTTATGTAAAAATCAGCAACAGAATGAAACAGAAGTGAAGCACAAATACTTATGTTGGTTCAATTAGCTTTTACAGTGCTTTAAAGTAAACCTGAAGTTACATCAGAATAATGTTAACATGTATCTTGTACCATCCTGATAAAAACATGTCACGGTATTTGTCACCTGAATAAATCCATAAAGTACCTTCTTGTAAAGCTATAATTTTTCAACAACCAAAATCATCTGAGATGAAGGTCATTGCTTCCTGTGTTAATAGAAGCCTAGATTATTTTTTTTTTTTATGAAATTAGGATTTGGCTATTCCTTGTAACATGAGTTTTAAGTTCTGTAAGCCAACAGGATTAAAAAAGAAAATAAGGCAAATTCAGGTCTTTCGGTAGCTCTGCTTCTTGATCCTCAGCCTGAAACATCCCTTGATTGTATGAGTTTCACTTAAGCTCATTTGTGTGCAGGAAACCTATAGATTCTTATCAGAAGTTTGAGAGGAAGCACAAACTGCTAAAAAGTGCTTTTTAAGCACTTGAAAAAAAATAGACATTGTTGATGGGTGATTTACTGAGGCAAATAAAAATATTACTTTCTCAGGGATCCTAGGATGTGATATAAACTATCACAGCCAAGAGGGCCCAGCTCTCTTCAAAACTGTAGGCAGGATGCTAATTCTGGCAGCCACTGGCTGGGCCTGGGGGAGGGAGTCATGCATCCATCAACTCCGGATG
>NW_010419166.1:93608-114152 GCF_000710305.1 Buceros rhinoceros silvestris
TGGTCCTGGGAGAGTGAGTCATGCATCCATCACCTGCAGATGCAGTGGTAGCACATGGGGCCAAGTGCCACTCAGTCACAGCTTCAGGTGCCTGTGCTTGGTGTAACCCGAGAGCAAGGAAGCAGCCCTACTTACCCCATTTCTCTTTGAAAAGTGCCTTCCCTTGCTTCTCTACACTGCTAGGACCAGCTTAGTACTGAAAAGAACTTGTGCAAATTGAGGCAAATGTGCATTTATGTATAATAAAAATAGCTCAAATATTTCACACAGGAATCACTCACTCACTTAAATTTTGTGAATAGAGTTACACTGTGTGCTGTAGAATTATGCCTTTATAGTTATGATTCATTTCAGGACAGTAGCAGATGTTCTCACAGCTCAGGAACAAAAAATTAAGAAAAAATGTCCTCTTACACCCCATCACAAACTGAGATGCAAGAATTCTGCCTTGCTGACAGTATGTGAATCAGCCTGGGCAAATATAAGCATCTAATGAGAATCAAGTATGCTAGTGGAGTCAAGAGTCTGGAGACTTTCTGCTGGGAACCAAAAATCTGTATTTTAGATAAATGAGTCCATGCAATGCTGGATCAGATTAGAACTGGTACAATTTTCTGAACATACAAAAAAGAGAATTGAAATACCTGTTGAAGCAGACCACAGTCTTGTCTGTAAGCACAGCATTAGTAAGATACTGCTAGTCTTGTCCTGATGACCAGACTTGTCAAAGGATGTGGAATACTTCAGACCTTGGGAAAGGGCTACAAAATAATCAAGATTATGGGAGAAAAAGCCTTCTGCTGTGAAGCTTAAGCAGTTTAAGGTGGCTCTTGTTGGTTTTTTTTTGGTTTTGTTTGTTTGGGGTTTTGTTTTTTTTTTTGAAAGACAACCAGCAGCCATTTTCTTTTCCTTTTCCCAGGCACAATTTCGCTTACCATTCCTCACTTCTACAATCTCCTTTCCCTGAATGGTGTTGAGGATGGGGAATGAGATTTGTAATAATCCATAACAGCTTCTTGCTGCTCTGCTCCTTCTTTCTCATGTTTTTCCCTTGCTCCAGTGTGTGTCATTACAGGGTCACTAATCCTGCCAGAAAACCTGCCCCTGTGTGGACTTCTCTCCATGGGCTGCAGTTCCTACCAGGATCTTGATCCTGTGTGGGTTCTCCACAGGCTGCAACTTCATTCAGGACACATCCACCTGCTCCAGTGTCAGGTCTTCCATGGGCTGCAGGTGGATATCTGCTCTACTGTGAGCTTCCATGGGCTTCAGGGGGACAATCTGCATCACTGTGGTCTTCTCCAGGTGTTGCGGGGGAATCTGTGGTCCAGAATCTGGAGCAGTTCCTCCTCCTCCTTCTCCACTGACTTTGGTATCTACAGGGCTATTTCTCTCATATTTTTCCTCAGCCTCCCCTTCCAAGCATCATTTTGCCTTTTCTAACTAAACTTTCCCTAAAGTATCACCATCTTGGCTGCAGGGCTCATCTGTGCCCTGCGGTGGGTCTGTTGGAGCCAACATGAACTGGCTGTGTCCGGCACCGGGCAGCCCGGTCATTTCTTGGATCACTGAATGAAGTACAAGGAAAACTAACTTCAATGTAATCACCTGTGACAAAGAGGAGGTCAGTGTAGGTCTTCCATTGGTCTCTTCTGGCCTTAAACTCCATAAAAAAATTAAAATGTTTCATGGTCAACCAGGCACAAGTGCTGATGGAATAGAATCAGGCAGCATAATGTTTTCACACCGTATTGTTAAAAAATTGTGACAGCATGCAATTAATTTTATGTAAGCTGGTGAGTGCCAGCAGCTAGGTTCCTGCTTTATTTGCTACCAATTTACATTGCGTTCAGAATGGGGCCTTGGAGACAAAAGGCTCTTTGTCACAATGCCAGCACATATCTCAGATCAAGCTGCTAACGGTGAAATAATACGGTAGCTCATGTGAGCAAATTTGATAAGTTGCTTTCAAGTCACCCACAATATACTGGTCTTGACTGACAGTGCCATGCCCTACAGGCACCACCATCAGGCACATAATCCAGTGAGCACTGAAATAAAGATGAATTTTTATATCCAATATATAAAACTGTTTACATTATAATGTATATCATTGCAACCCCCAAAACAATCTCCCCCAAACCAAAACAAGTCCAAAGAGAAAGAATGTTTAGAATGTTTTCAAAATATAGTAAGCCAAAACTGAGGAATACTTCAAAAAATTCTGTGACAAGAAAAATGTGTAAATGTGTACATCGAAGACTTCCGTAACATAAATAGAGCAATACTGGTTTACAGCTGCAGATAATCTCATTACTAAACTTTAAATCACTACCCTTACAATTTCCTTGGGCTGAAACAATCCTCAGTCCTGCACATGTGTAGGTACCTCAGGTGTGACTGCAGGGGGCACAGGTGCTCTCTGAGGCAGTGAGGAAGTGAGTTGATATCAAACCATTAAACCAGATACACACCTCCAAAGAACTTAGTGTCTCAGGAAGAACTCCAACTTACTGTCTCAAAAACTCCAACTTACTATCCTAGAGAACAAACCTTTAAGCTTTCCAAGATCAAAATGCATGAGATTGTAGAAGTCATGGTTAAATATTGAGGTGGAGGTCAAAAGTATATAACATAAGTTTAAAAAAAAGGTTAAAAAGTTATTGAGAAATTCATTGGTGCTGATGTTGACTCTTTGGTCAATATCTTGCCTGAGGAAGACCCTATGGTGTCCAAAGGTGGCGGGGGGGAGAGAGAAGGGATAAGGAAGATGTCAGGCGGCATCTGCACACACCCTTCCTCTTTTGTCTTTCTTAACTTTGTTATCAGCACTGCTTCCTGCCACCTGGTCCTCTGAGCTGGTAGAGCCGTCTTCAGTCTTGGTAACAGTATAACTCCAAAGCACTTTCTCCAAACACTGTACACTGGAAGTAGACTGCATGAAGAAGCTGTGAAAGGACCAGATGATGGCAAATGATCACTGAAAGCATGTTTTTCAGTCTGCTCTGACAGAGCTGAGGGAGATTTCAAATACCAGGAATGCTAAATGATTCAAGAAGAGAAGGGATATTTAGAAGAGTTTTACTACTTACAACTCTAAAAATTTGAGAACAGCACTGACTGGAATATTTATTTTTTCTTCTTTTTTCTTTGAGTTTTGCTTTTTGGTTTTGTTGGTTGGTTGGTTTTTTTAGTTTTATTTGTGCACCTTATTTTGCATGCCTCTAGTGTTAATATCTGGTCTGAAATAATCACTTCAGTCATGCAGTTCACTGCAGGAACTGTATGTTTTTAAGGTGATCCTCCTCAAAAACAAATGCCCCGAGAAGGCATTCCAGGCCAGGAATGCTTGTTTCCCTCCCTTGACTGTCAAGGGAGTCTGAAGAAATAGCTCTGTCACAAACTCTTGCATCCTGCAGATGTGTAATGGCAGGTCATTATCTGCATCCTAGACAACATAACGGAGAGGCTAAAGTTGAGAATAGAGAGGGTTGAACGTCTTCTAATGGCTATTTGTAACAGACAGATTTCATTTAAACTGACACCTTCCAAAAGCATTTTCAAAATATCGGTTATGAAAGTCAAGAATTTATCATTTCTGTTAGAATAAAATGCTTTATTTTCACTTTTCAAAATAACTTTTACTTTAGGATTTTTGTTTTTCATGTTTATATTTATACCAAGAGAGATCACAATCAGAATAAAATTACTCAACTTTATCAAAACAAGGAAAGATAATAATTTCATTCAACCTTTTGTTTGTTTGTTTTAATATTTGGGAAATCCAGAATGCTTTGTTTTATTCCAATTGAGAGTGGGATTTCCAGTGAAATAACAAGCAGTATTAATAAAGCCCAAATCCTTCAGGGCTAAACTGTACATCTTCAGCTGGTCTGTGCTTCTTTCATGTTCTTCCCACATCTTTTACTGTAAAACTGATACAAAGTAAAGCAAAGACAACTCTTGCAAGACTTTTATATCTGATGAGTGAGTTACTGAAAGCTTAGTTATCTGATACAGGTGGATCAGTTTGGTTTTGAGGAAGATAGATAATCTTCAAGTATGGTGGTTTGAGAGTGGTGTGAACTACCCATTACTTCTCGTTCAGTGATTATGATGAAAATGCTAACAATTAAATAGAAAAGGAAAACTGAATAAGAATTTCAGGATCACAAGAAATAAAGGTCACAAGCTTCAAGCTTATCCAACTGCAGTGACTACTTTGATGTAATAGTTAAAATTAATTAAGAATATTTGCCTTAGCAGAACACACATGATAAAAAGTAAATTGTGTTTGCTCTAATTAGGTAAATAGCATTCTTCGTGGTGGTATTTGGGTAGGCGTTATAAAGGTGAGATATGAAAAATTAATCTTTGGAATTTCCTAGTCTGTGCGTTAGCAATTTTATCTGAAAATATACTTTTATTCCTTCTTTATTGTCTCAAAAGTAGGTATCTCCTTCAATAATAATATAATACCAGTGGAATAAGCAGACTTTCCATTAAACAAACAGGTTTTAACATTTTTTGTTCTGCTTACATACACTAAATTAAACTGCCTTTGCTTTGAAAGGTTTTGTCTAAAACTTGATTTGTCCAGGAGCTCCTTGTTCATCCACGCAGTCTTCCTGATGTTTTTGCCTGACTTCCTCTTTGTTGAGATTCATTGCTTCTGAGCTTGGAGAGGGTGATCCTTGAATACTAATGGGCTTTATGGGCCTCTCTTCCCTCCAGGGCTTTACCCCATGGTTCTCTACTAAGCAGATCCTGAAAGAGGCCGAAGTCTGCTCTCCTTAAGTGCAGAGTAGTGAGCTTGCTGTGCACCCTCCTCATTGCCCTAAGGATGTTGAACTCCCCCATTTCATGGTCACAGCAGACAAGGCTGCCCTTGAGCTTTACATTTCACACCAGCCCCTCCTTTTTTGGTGAGAACAAGGTCCAACATAACACCTCTCCTCCTTGGCTCCTCTGTCACTTAGAGAACTAAGTTATCATCAATCCAGGAACCTCTTGGATTAATTATACCCTGCTGTGATGTCCCTCCAACAGATATCAGTTGGGGTGATTGAAGTCTCCCATGAGGATCAGGGCTTGTGAATGTGAGGCCACTCCTATATGTCTATAGAGGGCTTCATGCACTCAGTCTTCCTGCAGCTGATCCCCACTATAATGTCACCTGTCCCTGCCCCCCTTTAATCATGACCCATGAGCTCTCAAGTCGACTCCTCATACATCCCAGGTGGAGGCACTCCAGATGGTCATTTATACAGAGGGTGACACCCACTCCTTGACTTCTCTGTCTGACCTTCTTAAAGAGCCTGTCTGTATCCTTCTGTTCCAACACTTCAGACATAGGAGCTGTCCTACCACCTCTCCGTGATGCCAGTAAGATCATAGCCCTGTAGGTGTGTGCATGTCTCTAACTCCTCTTGTTCATTCCCCAGGTTACTTGTATTTGCACAGAGGTATTTGAGTTGAGTTCCTGATGAAGCTGACTTACTGGCTGGAGTGGATAGAAATCCTGCTGACCTGTAACCCCTCTTCAGGCTCTGGGCATCTGTTGCTGGCATTGGCACTAAACTAGTAGGAGTGAGATAGATTGAGGTTCCCCTCCTACAGCAACTTCTGTTTAAAACCACCAGCTTGTGAAAATAATGACCTATAGGTGCACTATATTTACGCTACATGGCAGCAACTTCAGCCATGCTGCTGAGGCTGCATAGAGTCACTTTGCATTTGGACAGATTAATACAAGGTGCACATGCACTATGTCCCACATAGCCAGTGTCTCTTAGAGTAGAAGTTTATGAGTTTTGGGGATCTTGGAAAGTTAGGTTACAAGTCCTATCCTTAAAGAAGCACTGCAAAGTAGGGATGGGATTCTTGTTATTTTAGTGCTTTCTTCCTTGTGAGAACATTTTTGGAACTGAGAAGCTCTTTTAAACATTATGCCATGAATCATTGAATGGTTGCCATTGTCATCCTGAGTCTGAACCATTAGTAGAATGTCAATTTAAAAAGTGACTAAAATTAAAGAGAATCAAAAGAGAATAAGTCAATTAAAGTCAGGGAAGAGCTAAGTGGAATCTTTCCTTTTTGTTTATTAAAAGCTCCTCCTAAATAGACGGCAAAAGAGACAAATTTTTTTTTTTTTTAGTACAGCCCTGAATTTCAGACTATTTCACATGCATATACGAGCTGACCAGCCCCTGGGGCAGAAAGACTTTTGCTTGAAAAAAAATGGAGAGAAGTTTAAAAAATGTAACATTTAACAAATGCTAAAACATACTCTGGGCCAGGTTCTCACTTAGTGCTTCTGGGTGTTATTGCCTTTGACGTCAATGAAATGGTTCTCATTTCCAGCAGGTGTACTCCCAGCCCACTAGCCCAATGTTTGTAGCATATACACACAGAGGAGATAAAGAAATACTGAGAGAGCTTTATCTATTTACCTAAAGTAAAAAAGTTGGGTTTTTCGGTTTTGTTTTTTTTTTTTTTTTTTTTTTTTTTTTTTTTTTTTTTTTTTTTTTTTTTTTTTTTTTTTTTTTTTTTTTTTCCATGGGTGAGTGCTATAAACTTGCTGGTTGAGTGCATGTGCTCAAATAAAAGGCCACATTGTTTGCTCTGTTCAGTACAGCCTGTTGGATTATCAGAGCTGGTTTGCTGTTTTCCACAAATATAGTGACCCTTGTACTTTGACCCGTGGTTCAGATTTCATCCTTTAAAGTGTTGACGATTTCTCTAGATTGGACCGAAATACATTCTTTGTGTACTGACTGGCCAAATTTCTTGCTTCAGGTTATTATTTGATGGTGATAATATGGTAGCAACAAATGCATTGGCAAAAAAACTTTATGTCCGTAAATGAATGAAGACATCTTATACGTCTGCATGGCTACTTCTCAGGGCATCCTCAAGGCCCCCACACTGCTGTAGTTGTGGCACTATGGGGCTCAAAGAGCTGAAGTGCTCTACTTATTTGTCTCCAGTAGTCCGATATTTGGGAATATTAAACTCAATTAAACTTCTTAAGTGATTCAGGAGACTTTCAGATGATAAATCTGAAGTAAAACTAACCCATTTGTGTATTTCTGTAATGTATGATCTTGATTTCTCTGTCTCTCTTCACTCTCCTTCATCTCATAAATTGAATGAATGAAATATTTCTCTTCTGCTGCTGTCAAAGTCCACACAGCTTTCCCTTCTGAAACTCCCTTCTGACGTCCTTTCATCCTTCAGCTATTGCTATTCTTTGTGCTCAATCCATGTGGTCCTAGGGCTCCGAGTGATCTCTTGTTTCCTCCTATGACTTTTGCTCATTGCAAACTCAGTCATTCACATCTTAATTGTTTTATCTATGTCGTGATGTACTCAACAGAACCTCCTTGTGTTGCTCGGTTTTCCTCTTACATCCTTTCAAAACTATTTCTCAATATCTGAATTCCAGTGAGTAGTGGACAACCACAATTCAGATATTGCTGAGCTGATTTCTTATCCACAATGGATTGCAAACCAGCTTTGTGAGAAGGGACTGTTATAGTTCCTTTTGAAGTAGTGGCTTGCATTCCGTATCTGTTGCTTAGATAACAAATAATTCCTAAACTTTTGCTCTTCCTATTTAGAGTAGATTAGTCAACAGCACAGGGTCCTAATACAGTTTTTTAGCACACTGATCTTCACCAGGATTACTTTTATAAATAACCCTTTGAATTTGATGCTTCATCTTTGTAAACAGTCACCTAGTTGTCATGGTCATGTGTGTCAATAGACACTGAGGAGCATTGCTCCCAACATTACAGCAGCAGTTTATATCCTATGAAATTACAGTGGTGATATGTGAGGCACTCCGCTACTTTTTCCCAGTGCTTGCCTTTAGATTCAAGGTTTCCTCTTTCATATCCTCGTGCAGGGTGGTACTTTAGGCTGCCTTATTCCAACCGCTTCTTTAGTATCTTCCACAGAGATGGAAAAGCATCTTTCACCTGAAAGATTTCCAGTGGTAACCTATTCCTTGCTCTGCTGGTTCCTGTGTTGAGCCTTTTTGTTGTTTAGATAAACAAAGTATTTTTTTTTTAAAGAGATTCAAATGTTTCGTTGCTGTTTCTACTGCCAGATGAGTGACCAGGAAAAAGAAAGAAACCATTCTTTCTGATCTGGGGAAACCTTTTAAGGAGGCTCAGAACTGTCTAAATCCCTTGGAGTTAAAGAGAAAGTAGGAATAAGTAAAATAAATTCTGTAGCAGAAAACATCTTGCATTATGTGAGCATGTCTCAAATGGTTTTGGTTGTTCTTCGGGCTTTCAAACCTTTAAACCATCCCGTTCTTATAAGATTTCTGTATTCACAAAGTGTTCAGTTTGCAGCTGCTTGCTGTTGAATTTAAAAGAAAGTTGCAGCAGCCATTCTCTGCAGTATCTTTTTACATCCTACTCTGATAAGATGGAAAGAGGTGCTTCACTTGCTCCTTAGCAGGCCAGATTGGAAGGATTTGCTGGGAGTATGGGGGCTGCTTTTCCTTTCCTTCCCTAGACAGGGAAGATGAGGGGAAGAAGAGAAGGTGTGGGGCCACTGACCCATTTCTATACAAAGTGCAGCATGGTACCTTGCTAATCCAAGCATCAGGTACAACCTCTGGACTGCTTCTCCTGCACTGGCGTGGCACAGCATTTGTCTATTTTGCTGCAGACCTCCATCTTCTCCACACTCTCCCATTAGGTAAAAACAATGAGGTGATCCCTCAAGGCTTCTGTTCTCCAGGCTTAACACCTCCAGGAGCTTCAGCCTCTGCATGCATCCCAAGATCCAGACCCCTCATGACCTTTGTACTTCCCTGTTGCATTTTTCATAATGCCAATATCTTTCTTGCACAGGACACCATAGTCTGGATTTTCTCACAAGCACAGAATGGAGGGGAGGGAACACTTTTCTAGACTTGTTGAATGTGCTTATACTAATACAGCCCAGTATGCATCTGGCTTTCACTGCTGCCAGGGCACACAGCCGGCCTATGCTCAGCTTGTTGTCCACCACCATCCCCAGCTATTTTTCTAAGTACAGCTCCCCAGACGTTCAGCCCACAAACCTTACTGATGCAAAGAGTTATTCTACTTCAGGTGGAGGGTTGTTGTCTTTGAACTTCGTATGGTTGCTGTCAGTTGATTTCTACAGTCAGCTAATATCAAGGTGTATAAACTGCTGCCTCATCTTGCTGTTGTCAGCAAAATCACTGAGGCAATATTCTGCTTCGTCACATAGGTTATTCATAAAAAGGTTAAACCGTATTGCCCTCTGCGTTGTGCCACTTGTGACTGATCTCACAGTGCCAATGCTTACCTGTGTGGTGTCTATGTGCAGTACCACGGGTTTTGACATAGATGTCTTTATCTACTAAGCTATATTTTACAATATAGACATTTAATTTGCAGTTGCTTAAGTAAGATCCAAATAATCTTTTCATTTGCATTCACTCAATAGAACGTGCCTGGCCGTTCTAAGCTACACTGAGCTTGGAGATCAGGCAGAAGGCTTGGTCAGGATTTGTTTTCACCAGTGAGAAGGCAAAGTTTTTAATGTAACCAAATCTGGTATAAGGGAATAATTTTTAAATACCACCTTTCCCATCTAGAGCACATATTTACATTGTGGTGTTCTGACCGCTTGGGTACATTAAGAAATTTTTCCAGGTTCTAGGGCTATTCATTCCAGTAAGCTATTTTTCCACCTAACGATGTAAAGAAAGGAATGTTTTTCTTTTATATGAATCCTAGCACACAAGCAAAATAAGGGATTTTTAGTATATAAAATCCTACTGGAATCTCTCTGAAATTATATAAACTGCATGTGATGCAATATATAGTTTTGAATCTATTATGGACACACTGCGCTTACAAATTGCACTCTTTCTTTCCACACAGAATGGGTTTCCACAACCTTCAGAACTGCCTAATGATGATCACAGGGCACATGTGTTTCTCCTTGCTGACAGAATCTGTCGACATACAGGTCCCCACTTTTGAGACTGTTAGGTTTTCTTTTTTCTCTTTTAAATAAGAAACAGATATTCTGGGAGCTTCTCATGGCACATTTTCTGTTTGTTTTCAACAAATAAAGAATTATTATAAATGACACTGTTTCCTAGCAAGCTACAGTGGGTATACTCAAATGACAGGACTAAACAAATCCATTCCTGTACTCCCCTGTTGCCAGCAGCCTAAAGCAATCATCAGTTGATCCTTTTTAAGCTAAAAGAAACCATTTTCTCCCTTACGTCAGCCTCTTGCCAGTCCCAGACCACCAGAGTAACTTAATTCACACACATCTTTTACTTTCAGAACCTTTTCTCATCTTCCCTGGGGATGGGAATGACATGGGGAGAGGCAGAGGAAAAGGATTAATAAAGGATTGGATGGATTTTGCTTTTGCTTTTTCACAGAACTAATAAAATAAATATTTCTTATCTCATCACTTCTTACATGTGGATGGCTGATCCTTTCTTTAACACAGCGTTGTCCAGCCATAGCACTAGGACAGACCGTAACATTTGTTAATGCTGTCAACGGTATCACCCTTTGCTAGATAGAGTGAAAGCTGCCCATGGCAAAAAGACTTTTTGGTGGAGTATGTGAGCTTTTCCCCCCAGTATTTTAACTTCCGGATAAGAACCCTGTCCAGCCCTTTTCCTAATATTGTGATCATATGCTTTGAGACTAAGGACAGGGTCAGGAAGAAATGTTCTTGAACATTCCTAGGTTGATTGATGCTTAATTCTTGTTCTTAGGGAGCTGTATTTTTATTTTCAATTTCTGGACATACTGAAGTCTGTTACCTTACCGTAACAGTGCTGCAACCAGATGTTGGTTAAATGAGTCACTATATTGCTTATTTTCCCCCTGAATTTATATGTCCCGTTTTCATATTTTTATGTCTTTGTGGGAGGTTGATGCAGTGTAACGTGCTTCTAAATGAGAAGTCATAAATGTGTCTAACAAATCACTTCTCGTCATCTACAGAACTAGAGTACATATTGATGTGGAGCTTTCTGGTGTTGAAGACTAACATCAAGCCTTCCTTGACAAAGAGAGAAAAAGCACGAGATTATATAAAAAAATCTTGTTTTCAAGTATTGTTTCTACAGGTCCCACCTAAACCTTTCAAGAAGATTCCATGCTGGTTCAAGATATGTATTGCAGATGAATAATCACTAGATAAGGAAGAAAAAAAAATGAGGATGCAACCCTTCTAAAGACCATTTTTGTAAGTACTGCCCTCGAAAGCAAAAAAAAAAAAAATTGCTTTCCATTTCTCTGTCAGAAGTGTATATAGAACAGTTCTCTTTAGCTATAAAACATGGAAAGACTCTCTTTTGTGAAGGCAAGTCCTGAGGTAGAATTGCATTTGCTCCACGCCTGACTTTTAACTGGCATTTATATAGTTGATACCAACGGGGTGAAAGCAGTCTGGATTCTCCAAGATACATTTTTTCATGACCTCTGTGTAAACTGGTATATTTTTAAACCTTCTTTCAGGTCATTAGCTGTCATTTTCCTGAACACTGTATTTTACACAATTATTGGTATGGTGAGAATGGTCCTTTTAAGACTGACACTGCATTGTCGTCACTGGTGAGTGTTTTGATTTCTCTTAGCAGGACATTAGTAAAACTGGAGTTGTCCATTCCATGTACTGCTCATTAGCTGTGTAATTAGCTTTCACATGGCCTGTATATATATTTTAAAAGTCATGAGAATGATTGATTAATGTAAAATGCCAGTGCTCCATTAAAAACATCAAAATTTGTATTACCTGTCTCAGGCTTGCCCAGTAAATCCAATGCACGATTTTAATATTTCACTGTTTTAATATTTCAGCTTAGCTTATTGTACCTCAAGGGACAGACACATTCAGACGGTCTGAACTCCACTGAAGATGGAGCTAGAGTAAAGGCATTGCATCTCATGCAAATGATCTTGGAGGCTAAGCATTCCTGGGCTTGTCCTGTGCTTGGATAAGAGACCATCTGGAAGTCCCAGATACAGTAGGCACACGCCAAGACATTGTGGCTGAACAGTAGACCACAGAAAGTGAATGAGTTAGAAGGCCACATTCTCCCCCTCATGACTGGTGGGTGAGTCAGAGAGTTAAAGTTACCAATACTGTTTTCATTCCTTCCGTGAGAAATGTCTCAGGAGAACACTGTAACTTAAAAACATAAAAATTAGAAAGTGAAGTTACATGAAACTTAAGCTTCACAGGAACCTTTAACAGGGGTTAAACAATCCTACCCTCCACAATGCCATCATCTCTGAAAATTGTACAAACTTACCAAAACCTGGCAGCATTTCTATGCTGGAAGCCAATGTAGGGTGAGGAAATAGGTGTTCTGCTGCTGCTGCTGCTCTTGCCTATCAAGCAAGTCCTGGGTGCTATGACCGGCATGTGAGCTTTTCTCTATCCACCTGTTTTTTTACAGAATTGAAGAACATATTTTGGCCCTCGTTCTAGCAGGAAAGTGAAAAGTCTTCTCTTCTTCTGAAAGAAACCTCCTGCAGCCATTCAAGGAGTAGTATGATGGGGAAGGCCTCCCCGCACAATACAGTAATGAGAATTTTTTCAAAACAGAATCCTTGTATGGGAGATTCAGTACTGTAAGGAGTGCTCCTGCTTTTTTGTGTGATGAGAACCAAGGCGTATTGAGCACTGAGAGAATGCAGCAAGGATAGGGGAAAGGTGAAAGGGAAAAGAGTATGCAGAAAAAACTCACCTAGGAAAAAAGAGAGGATAAGCTACTAATTGTTCCCTTTAGGTTAAATTTCCAGTTCCCTCCTTGCAATGAAACAACACTGTAAACTGTTAATTTCTCTGTCAAAGATCGTTAGTTCCAACATAAGATAAGAGAATTTAAACACATTGAAAATTTCTGAAGCTGAAATTTAGTATTTGGCCCGATAATAACAAGGCTTAAAGACATTCTTATGGTAAACTAGAAGATGCACAGCTGTTGAGATGGTTGAGTCACATAAAACCCAAAGGATGAAGTCCAGATTAAAACATACGATAAACATTGTCCTCACTGGTTCCCATCACCCAGTGAAGTGGAAGTTGCTCCAGTTTTGTGTTGAATACTTTCTCTTCACTAAGAAGCTCTTTTCACTCTTTCATTCTCTCCTTCTCTGGCAGTGAAGCACATTCTTTCCCCCTGTATTGTAATTATATACAAACTCACAAACTTAACCATATTGCCATGATCTAAGATCATCCACAGTCTGGCAGATGCCACTGGCTGATAACACAGTTCTACTTTAATGTAAGTCATACAGATGCGCTATTTCTGTATTTAAAACCACAATTTCCATGGCATGACAGCACCTACTGTACCTATTGGGGACTGACACCAGATTTTCTTTGTGTAGTTAGTTATTCGTTGTTCATCTCTCAGAAGCAACATCAACTTGGTATTGAATGTGTGAAATAATTCTTATTTAAAGAGACTCTGATTTTTTGAATAATTTTGAAATTACAATAATTGTTACTTTAATATAATTTGCTACTAATTTGTTGTGCATTGTTACTTGAATTGCCTGTTAGGTTGCCTGATTCAGAACTTGTGTTTTTTATTTTAAACAGCTGTTGACCTCATTTACTTCAGTAAAATAGTACCTTACAAAAAGGAAGCAAGGTCAGGATTATACTTGGAAATTCCCTTACTCATTAAATTAATCATTTGACTCCCACACTTTTCTAGAGACATGAAAGCACATTACACCTACAGAACCTTCTCTCTGATAGAGTGGGTTTATTGTACTCCAGTGTAAGCTATCGCAACTCCAGTGAAGTCAATTTGATTATAGAGCATAATACTAACATAACAGAGCATGAGCCTGAGACCTTGCTAGTATCAAAGCACAGCTAGCTTTGCCCTAATATGAGTTACAGAAAAATCACAGGAGAACCAAAAAAAAAAAAAATATTACTTGGATTTAAATTACTTGAATTTCCATTACTTGAATTTCCTGTCTTTTCCCTTTATTTGCCATTTAAGTAATTTAATACACTGCCTTATAAATCAGTTTAAAGATATGTGCTGCATCCTCATTATTTTCTTGCAATTTAGCAAAGGTGTAAAAACAGAGGGAACCCTGGTCCATCAATGCCTAATCATTTTCAAAAGCAGAAAGCTGAATCTCAGTGTTTGAATCACATAACTTCACCTAAGCTTTATTTCAGATAACTGCTGCAAAGAAGAAATTCCCAGTGCCCCCGTCATTGTCTGAGATATGTTATTTCTTTCTTTTCCCCATTTGTGGAAAAGTAGGAATTACGAAAAATGGAAGGCTACATCATGGTTGTAAAAAGAGCTATGAATTTATGCAGTTGTCTAATCCAATGGGTAAAGCATTCATATGCTAGAAGAGCAAATCAGAGTATTTTAATATTAAAGAAACAAGATAGGAGGAAAAGGAGAGAGAACAAGCGCTTAAACAGTCTTTTTGATCACATTTTTCAGATATTTCTCAGCAGAGTTTCTTGGAAAGAAATTCTTGATGATCCACCTTTGAATAGGATTCTAAAAGCGCTGTCAATAATGATAAGTGTTTATAGGTGAGGAAGGATAGTCATTATAGGACTGATGAATACTGCTTGCTTTGGATCACAGTCCATCAAAGTACATTGAAATGTAAAATTATTAACTCGTTCTCATGGAACCAAACATTGCAATCAGTTTTCCATTTAAATGATTCGTTCAAGTGGTGTTTTTAAAGAGTCATATTTATGGAAATCAAGAATCTTAAATCTGAACTAGATCACCCTTTTTTTCCATTCTGCTTGTAAAAGTTAGTCTTTCCTACAGCAATACAGGGGATAGATGGTTTTAGAAGAAAAGTTGTTAAATTACATTCCCATTCTAAGAGCTCATTAAAACCTCTTCAAGAACTAAATCTGACCTTCCAACATTATTTTGGTTTTGTTTTTACAACCAACCAATGACTTGACAAAAGCTCTGCAACACAATGATCTATACTGGAAGTTACTTCCTCTTAGAAATACACTGTAGCTTCCTTTGTTCTCTTCTCTCCTTGATGGGCTGGTTGCTGCTTGCTTCCAGAAATTAATATGATAGGTTGCAGTGAGTGCTATAAATTCAAGGATGTGATCCAAGAGGCAGACAGAGGTGCTTGTTCAAAGTTATTCATCCAGTGACTTCAATGAAAGTGGGAAATTAATTTCTCATTGAAGGACAATGTTTGCCTTTTAACTCGGTTGCTCTTATACTCTTCCACCAACAGGCACAAGAATGTTACCACGAGCACAGAGAAACTGAGATGAAATACCACGGTCCACGGTCTCCATGAAAGTAATTCTATAAATTCCTTCTGTATTGCTGTAAGTCATTTAAAGAAAACACTTTGTGTCCTTGGCTCTGTCAAAACACTGGGAAGCCATAAGGACTGTCTCAGTTTTACTCCTTGGTAACTAGATAGGAGCAGGGTAAAATATTTTCTACCGTCTTGCCATTGACAACACGCAATGTATATCTTGTAGAAAAGACTGTGCAGCTAAGGATCATCTAAATCTTAGCATATTATTATATCCCTTTGAATGTCCATCACTCAAGGTATGCTCATAATCCCCAGCATTGTCAACACATTGGCATGTTGGTTTTTAACCAATACAAGCAGCTCTGAATTCTTCTTATTTTTCTCTAACTTTCCACTTGCTTCTGGATAAAAGTCAAGATATTAGCCCTCCCTGAAGTCCCAGATCTTCACTGTTTTAATGGTTTGGTTTTTTTTTTTTTTTGGTGGGGTTTTTTTTTTAAATTGTGTGCTACTCCTTAAAAGTATCAAAACACGTTCATGCACTTCACACAGACATCCTAAACAGTGATTATATTACATTTCCAAACTCCCTACAATTTTATAGTATTTTCCATATTTCACATTATTACTTCCAAGGTAAGAATTCAAAGGCTCATTACCTCCGATATGCTGTGAACTTTTTAGTGTAATTAGAAACTAAAAAATCAGGAAATGTTATCTGATCCAAGGAGTGGTGCACCAGTAATTCAATACTGAGTGTTGAAAACTAGTTCTGTTTCTGTTTAACATTTAAAATGTTTGTGTTGTCAAACTTATATTTAGAAGACAGACTATTAGGGTAGCAAGTACAGAGTAAATTCTCCAAGGACAAAGATCCATTGCTGCTGGTGGAGTCATGCAAGGTGAGATTTTGGCTGTGGGCACCTCTAAAATGTGGCTGAGTGCTTTTGCATTAATGTTGTCGAGAAAGGTGAGTGAGTGTCATTATGACTGTGATACTGGTCAAAATCACAACATTACTGGGATTGGCAGTAATGTAACTATTTTGTGTCTTATTTAATGTATATGTTTGAACTTGTAGTCGTAAATATTTTTGTAAGTATGTGATGCCACATTGACACATATCTATCTATGCCTCTGTGCATAAACTCTTAAAACTTAATAATACAAATCTAGATAGAAGAGGAAGGGAGGAAAAAAAGAGAGCTGGTTTGGTTATTCTAGTGACAGAGCTTAAAAACTTATTACAAAGTCCTGCCACATTAAAGATACTTCGGGGAAGATTTATGGCATTTATTTTTTAAGATTGGAATATTAATAACTGTAAAAATGAAGGAAAGGTTATCACTGACAGTAATAGCGCTTGTATAGTCTCAGAGATTAATGTTGCATTCCATGTGCAAAGAAATCCATTCTTCGTCTGGAAAAAAAAGGGGATCACACAGGGCTGTGCTTCTGGGCACAACCAGTCATGCTTTCTTCAGCCCAGGATGAAGGAAACTTTGGAAGAGCTGTCCAGGAGTGCAAGGATGCCACCCATATTTACTGTGCATTGAGATGTGCTCTCTGGCACAGGACCATGTTATGCTCTGCAGGTCCGTTTCCAGGAAGTGCTGGGGGGAGCTGGGGCCTTAATTCTGGGGTTGAGTTCCTATCAGGAAATGGGCAATGGCCCATCCTGGCATCACAATTGGGATGACATTGGCTGTCAAGGTCACTGATGATGAGTGAAAGCCAAGTAGGAAGCAGGATTTAAGGAGATGCCTAAATGTGGAGGATGACTGTTGATCTGAACTGTGACTTGAAAATAGATAGTATTTCAAAGACATTACGAGTAGTCAGGCAGAGAGCATAAAAGAAAAATGGGGAGAAAGGGTTGGTAGTATAAAAGGACCTAGGCTGATGGCATTACAGAAAACAAAGAGGAGGAAGAGATGTGGCAACAACTAAGCCTCTGTAGAGGTTGGGGCCTTTGTATATGGAGCATAGGAAATAGAAAATAAATTTTTGTAGATTATAGCAATTTGAAAGTAGGTACTTATCTTCTGCAAATAGTCTTTACCATTTTGGCCTTTCCCCTTCTGTTAGGTAAGACTATCTTGGTGGCACTTACTTGATTAGATAGGAATATGAACAGCTGTACAAACTAGGTGATGGCTGTTACTGAGTAACTTTTATTTCCCAATTTACAAGCCAATATTCCCTAATCTTATGTGCCCTGAGTGGACATTTTCACGCTGCACCTCTATGCAGAAACAATTCTGTATTTGGCAAGTGTGAAAATTTGCTCTACCAATGAGCAGTGCAGAAAATATATTCTTCATTCAGCATCTGAAAATCGACAAACATCATCATCATCCAAGCTTGGGGAACAACCTGAAAAAAAAGGAAAATTTTGAAGAATAAAATAAATAATGAATAATTTAAAATTAGTTAAAAAATTAATATTGTATATTAGCCAGCAAAATTTTTACACAGTAAGGCAAGATAATCAATAAGATAACATATATTAAAAATACCTATCCAAGCTACTTTCTTTCTTCCACTATTATAGCCACTTGGAAAAATACAATAATTACATTTTTTTTGTCTGATGAAAAAAACCAGTGTCTGCTATGGTTTTCCTGCAAATGTTCCTGATGTTTTGTTCCTACCTCTTAGGAACCACAATTAAAATATGCAAAAACTAATTGGCCTTTGCCTCAAATTCAGATGAGCTTTTTTTTCCTCCTCTACACGAAAGTGCTCAGCAAAAACATTGCACATTTGTGACATCAGTAATAACATCAAAACTATAACCTCAAATTGGCACTGTTGGGAACTGATCATGTTTAACATTAGTCAAGTGAAAAATGAAATGATGATTAACTACAACAAACTACTGAGAAAATTTCTCAAAAAGATTAATAAAAAAGCCGTCACAGCAGTCATGAAAAAATATCAGAAACTATATGGGAAGCAGCAGGAAAAATAGTGTGAACTGCTCCCTTATCATCCCAGAGTGGTCAATTTTGATCATGTTAGTGATCTGAAAAAAGAAGTAGTAAGAAAGAGATATGCATATCAGACACTGCTATGAAAACACTCAAAATGACTACCAAAATCTGCAGGACATAGTAACCATAGTAGGTGAGTAAACAAGATCAACAGACAGATCAGTCTTGATAAGGGCAAGTTATTGCAGAGGAAGGAAGGTTGAATCCTTTCTCTCTTCTCAGAAGGTTCATGTTGAGCTGCTGTGGCTAATAAGGTTTTCTGGAAAGAGAAAGATAATGAAATATATGCACAGGAAGAAAGCTGTCCTGTCATGCACCATTACATGTCTGCCTGTATTGAATTTTCTTGTTTTGAAAGCATATAGATGTTTTGGATTAGCCATTGATAATTTACACTCTCATTACCCAATTCAAGTGAAATTCAGATTTGACACCAAGTGATTACCAGCAATTAATTTCAGATCCATGTTGTTTATGAAGAAGTCTCAACATGAAGCTCTGACCTTTCTTTAGCTTTATTCTGTCTATTTAACATCATATTTTATATCTCTGTGTGTCAATTACAATGGATTTTTTGCAGCTAAGGTAAAATTGAATTTTGCACTACACATCCAACCTAGTTCTACCAAGTTCCTAATTTGATGTGAAGCCAAACAAAGGTTTAAAACCACTGTAAAAAACCACTAGACTAAACCAACTTGTTGGTACTGTTCTTTAATTTACATTTACAGATGATATGGAGATATTCAAGCTAATTGATAACTGGCAGTTATCTTGAAGTTTTATGCATAAGGGTAGGTGATTCTGGTACTTGTACACTTATTACTGTTATGCTTCAAGTTAGAACAGCACTAATTCTGTTTAGTGATTTTACTTTCCAGCTCAGTCTGCACTGCAACTCAGTGGCTGCACTGCCTGAAGTTAACGGCACAGTTCTGCAGACAGTGTCTGCTCCTAGAGGTGGTAACGCTTGATGTTTGCAGTTACTGCCAGGGACTGGTGTGCAGAAAGGCTCTTGCTCATCCTTGCTCCTGTGCAGACCAAGGTCACTGCTGAACCCTGTGTGCCACGGTGGGGGTGCAGTAGGTTAGAGGCTGCACCTGGGGGAAGGAGCGGACAGGACAGGTGACCCTGAACTGACCAGCAAGGTGTTCCATCCCATAGACCTCATATTCGGTATAAAGCTGAGGGATCACGAGCATCTCACTCTCTTGCTTTTCTCTTCTTCAGTGGCTGGTGTCCTCTGTCCATTCTGACTTTGATCCCAATCCATGCATTCCTGAATCCAGTTCCAGAATCCAGCTTCTGCATCCAGTTCCCATTCGCTGCTGAGCCCAGTTTGGGCCTTCCCCGATGTCTACCCACAACATCAGTGGTGATGGTGATGTGGTTGCTATGAGGGGAGATGGGATTGGTATTGGTTTTGTATATATATCATTTTATTGCTATTATTCTCATTAAAGCAGTTTTTCTTTTTCAATCCTTAAGTGTCTCTCCCTTACTGCCCTTCTCTTCCCCTTTGGGAAAGGAGAGGTTTGACAGAGAGCATTTGTCATTTGTGTAGTGGCTGGCCCAGCCAGCTGTTATCTATACTATCTAAAATGCTCAGCTCTGTAGCTAGTAATCTTTCAGGAGTCTTTAATTTGGACATCCCAAAAAGGAGGGCTAAAAATGACCCTATGATAAAACAATGTGAAATAAAATGGAAACATGAACACAAACAAAAAATTTGTCTATTTATGTGTGTTCCTATTACAAAAGATTTAGTGAACTTAGCAACACTCTAATAAATAAGTCTATCCAAGAAATGTGCAAAGAGTCTTTGCTGAGTATCATTTTTATCTATTGCAAACTTCTATTTGCTGCTTTCATTAGGGATTGTTTTACTTGAACAAAAAGTTCATTTTATACAGCCATCAGCCGTCAGGATACATTACAATTAATAAAGACTATGCATTACAATTAAAAAAGTACTTAGAGAACGCAGATGTTCCGAATTCAGCTAATACAACTTTATAGTGTAAAGTTATAAAATAACTTGTTTTAAAGACACTCTCTAATATACAAATTTTATTGATGTAGCAATTACAGTAGCAAACCCACACATTTCACTCTTTAATCCACTGGCCTCATTTTGGTTATTTTAATTTCTTTTTCTTCTCCTGACTTGAGCTGCTGTGACTTTTTTTTTTTTTTTTTTTTTTTACAGCCTTTCCCTGCAGGGTGTGCGT
>NW_010419166.1:114168-120768 GCF_000710305.1 Buceros rhinoceros silvestris
TGTTTTTTTTTCCCTGATTTGGGCTGTTGTGTTTTTTTTTTTTTTTTTTTTTTTCTACAGCCTTTCCCTGCAGGGTGTGCGTGTGATGAATATCTGTGGGCTGGACACAGCAAGAGCAATCACAATGCACTGGCCCTCTCACATAACAGCTGAATTTTGCTTTGTCCTCCCTACTCACGCAGAAGAGTGGCTGCTGTTCCCCTTGGACATCATCTTCCACCATCCTGGGCAGGAGGATAAGGATGCCTTTGATCCATCATAAGCAGTTATGGATGCCCCTCATCTTCTAGGAAAGTTCTGCCCCTCCTGGCTGTCATGGACTCCACTTACCCTGGAAGTCCCACCCATCCTCCAGTCACACAGTTTCTTTGTTCCTTCTCCTCTGCCCCTTTGGGTAAAACAGCATCTTGTTGGCAGTCAGCACTGTGACTGCCTGTCGGGACCAGTGGCCCCTTACCGTTTACCCAGAAGTCCAGCCGAAGAGGAAGCCCCTGACTACCACATCCACCAAGGCCTCCATTTTTGAAGACATCGTACCTCACAGGTTTTCATATGGCTCTGTGATTCACTGGCTGCCATTTTTTGAACCCGTCATATCCCTGTGATCTCAAACGACCCTCTGATCGCCTGCCTGTTTCCTTTGGCCCAGGTAGTGCTGTTATATATTAACATACACCTTCATTTACATTTTTACATTCTTTATTTATAGAAAGGAGTGTACAAACATGCATAAATATGTTCTATTTATATATACACTTTATATGTATTTATATATGCATATATATCCAAATATAAATATACAGGAGTTATTTATATACATATATCACAAAAGTGTAGGTATATATTGTATTGGACATTCTTTAACGAGAGCTAATGAAATAAAAAATGGAAGTTTAAATGTAAATATGAAGTAGTTAAATAAAAATACAAGGCAAGTTGGGGGTCCACCACTTTACAAGGCTATTGAAAGAGCTCTAACATGTTTGGAATGGGGGGAGTTCACACAGATGTAGGACCACGAGCAGGTTATGAGCCTTCAGTCTAGCCCTGTCCAGCCTGATCATCTGCTGCTTTTAGGACCCAGGGAGTTGTAGGGCAAGTCTACTTGTCTGGCATGCTGGGACTGGCTCGCTCTGACTGCACACTGGAGTCTCTAAGGCGAGACAAGAGATGAACAGCATGCCCCACAACCCAGGGTAAACCAATTTCATGTGGCTGTGGTATCCCTCAAGGTAGAGCAGTGTCAATGGGTACCTTTGGCAGCACAGGAGGATCAGATGCCATGGTCTAGGAATGAAAATTGATTAGTGGCCAGCAATGGTAGTGGTGTCATGCAAGTGGTCAGGACAAAGGGACCTCAGCGAGGGAGCCTTCTCTTCTCCAGCCTGAACAGTCTTATTAGCCTCTTCTCATATGAAAGATACTCCAATCCATCATCTTTTTGGACCTGTCCAGGATTTGCTCCACATCTTCCTTGTACTAGGGTGTGCAGAAGTGGATCCAGAACTCCTCAGGTAGTCTTCCTAGGGCTTAGTGGAGAGGAAGGATAAACCAGATGGTAATGCTTTTCCTAATGCAGCCCAGGATATCCTTGACTGAAGAGGACGCTCATTACAGGTAACATGTCCTAGTGATAAAGTGAAGTTGGAAGGAAATGCGAGACTGGCAGGACAAGGTTAGAATTCACAAAGATTTTGATCAGTAGGAGAAATGATCTGAAAAGGTTAGGATTAGAAACTGCAAAGATGGATGAAAGGAATCATGTTTAGGAAGACAAAAAGTACTACAGCAGACAGACTTTGTGAAAGACAAATAGAAGTTTACAAGCTGAACAGAAGTTAACACATCATGGTCTTATAAAAAGAGAAAACTGTGACCCTGGAAAGTATGAAGAAAACCCAAGAGTTGTATAAAGAGGAGTTCTAATTACACAAAAGATTAAATTATCCTATGATTCTTTTCAAATTTTGAGAGGTCTCTACCAGAATACCGTCTTCAGTTTTGTTCAGCACACATTTAGAAAGATAAGGACTTAGAAGGACCAAAGCAGACCCCTAGAAATCAGTGTACATCTTACTAGTCCCTAGCTCATCCTGACTAAATCCTATTCCTTGTAAATGACCTGAGATTTCCATTCTATGCCTTGCTGCCAAGGCTGGCTTGAACTCCTGGATTGTATTCTGAGTTCAATCACAAGAGAAAAAACAATCTCTCGCTTTTTCCTGCCTTCCTCTTTCAAGATCCTCATCCCATTCCAGTCATAAAGTCTATTACAATCTTGTGAAGTCTAGAAATAAAACAGAAATAATGACCTGAGAACATGGCTTGAAAGCAACTCGATGGTCTAAAAAAGACTATGGAAGAGAGAAATAATGGCAGTCTTTGAGTTCATAAACCACTTGCAGAAAGAATGGGATCTGTTCTTTAGATCACTGTGGGCAGGATGGGAAGAGATTAAATCACGGTAGGAAAATTCAGCTTGAATATTACGGACACTTTCTAGCTATGTAAGGGTTTGGTTAAGCACTGGCTTGTATGATGTGGGGGGTTGGAGAAGTTCTCATCTCCAAAGCTTTTTAAAAGCAGTCTGGATAAACATTTGCAAGCACTTACAAGGGATAGCGGATCCTGCCTATGTCCGAGAAACATCTCTCTCTCCAAGCTTTTCCTTCTCAATGTCATTTTCTCTAACTCTCTGACACTATACTAAAGCCAGAAATGCTTCAAGGATTTTCTTTGGAAAGGGTGGAGTTTAGGATGGACAGGCTGCGAGCTCAAAACAATGCCATATTATTTTAACCAAATTAAAAGTAAGAGCACCTTTATAGTTCAAAGCCATTCTTTTTTTACTTGAGCCAATTAATGATATATCTTCAACTTTTGGCTAGTAGCAAAAGAGAAATATGCTTCTACAGGCAAATTTTCCTATGCCAGCTCCTCTGGATTTTGAGTTTACAAGGATTATATTATGTCAGCAAACTCAGACATAAGTTAAAATGTGACATTAATCATAAATAAAAAAAAATTTCACTGAGGTCTGCTAACTCTATAAAAAAACTCACTGAAATATGTATGAGGACATTCATTTTAGCACAGGATATACAGTCGACATTGAAAAATTTATTCAGGAATGTTTCCTTAGCAGAGAGCTTCTGTTTCAAAGGTGGAGTTATCTTTCCTAAACCTGTTAGGGGTGGCAGGAAGAGAATGCCAAGTCTGTTGGGGAAGATGAAGATCAGTCTTTGGCTTGTTTTATGTTTCCTAAAGTTTAGTTTGGACTTCTTTTTACGAAATGGTAAAACAGCACACCTTTTCTTTACATAAGTAATTCCTGCAGATAAGCGTAAAGGATTTTGAATATTCTCAAAGACTGGAGATTTTACAGCCTAGCCTACAGCTTCCTGACATCAGATTTAACTATTTATCGATCTGAATGTGTTTCAAATCAGGGGCTTAGGGTGAGATCCAGAAAGGCAAAGTAGGCACCTCCAGTTAGGGTTTCACAAAGCATGAAATCTTCTATCTATCTCAGCAGAAGTGAAACAAAGAAATCATACAACTTGCCCACTCTTCTTCTTTAGGCAGTGGGAGATGTAATTCCCTCTAAAGATGATCTTCAGAATTAAACAAACAGCATAGAAAAGCCACTAACAAATGCAGAATTTGTGAGTTCTGAGCCCATTGCTCCCTCTTCAGAGGTAAGTTTGAGTACTGCATTCCCTGGGGAGCCAGAATCACTTCTCAGCAACTCCCCTCACTTGTGGGTCCCTGAGCCCCTGTGTGCGGGTTGGCTGTGCTGTCACCCAGGACCAGGCTGAGACTCTTTCTTTACGGGCTGGCTCCAGTTTGTAGGCTGCACATGGGAACTCCAGAGGAGAGCTACAGGGCACTTCTATACGACCATGATGTTAAAGTTATTTTTCAATGACTAAAAATGTAAGGGAGTAACAACAACAACAGGATGCTCAAAAAGTTTATCATTATTGTAGCAAGTAGTGAATTTGTTTAATGAACACCTGAGCAAAGCGAATGGAAAGGTCTCAATGCGACTGCTATTGGAGCCTATTGTTCCAGGTATTTCGTAGCACAACAGATGACTCTCTAAACCTGTGTGGGGTATTTTATTTACATTTATACTTGAAACCTGACCCTTTTATTAAAAGTGGAATTAGATAACTCATATGACTAAAGTTTACACAGATTATATCATATTGACTAGTGGGATATTTAGATACTTCAGTTTTGCAACTTAAGCTTACTGCAGTTTAAGCCATTAAAGACGAGTACTAAGCATCTAAACTAGTTTCCAAGTTTTTAACAAATATTTTTATAAATATTACAAAATAAGAAAACCAAAGTTAATGATTTTTTTCAATATTTAATATTTAATTATTTGTGGACCACAGATAGTACCATCCTTTCTCACATATTTCAGAACTGGAAAGATTATATGACTGAACTTAATCTGTTAATAACTGAACTGTTAATCTGTTTCTGCTGTGCCCTCCTAGAGAAGCAGGTTGTTTTGTCTATATTTTTCTTATTCCAGCTGATACTGTAGGATAAGACTGTTAGTTATACAAGAATTCTGTTTTTAAAAATTCTGCTGAAATAGAGCAACTATTTTTAAGTTCAAGATGGAAGAATAATCTATTTGTATTTTTTCATTTATCAGTCTCTTGAAGCTGTTTCCATGTGCAATAATGTATGCTCACAGGAAGTGACAGGCAAATGCAAAATACATGCGATTGTATAGTAATGCTGTCTATGCTAAACTCTAAATTAAGCAATTCCGTAATTTGCTCTGTCCTCTTCAGATGTTACCACTGATTTAAATATGATGGCTGAAAGCATAAGAGACTGCTTGAGGCAACCAAGTAAACTAGTCTAGTGCTGCCTAACTAGATCTTGACCCAGCCCAGGAGGTACGGAGGTCTATGGGAACACCACATGGCTCAGATGTTCTCCAGGGTTCTGGGTCTGGAAGTCATACAGATAGTTCAGATGACCCATACTTGTAGTGTAGCCGTGGTCAGGATTTGCTGCTATGTTTGTTTCCCCGAAGACTTTAATTTTTAGAATTGTACTTCAAACTTTAGAGTGTTAGGTGTTTCAGCCCATGATCGCAATGTACCACAGCTGTTCCATCTGGCTGCTTCAGCTTTTCCCCCTTGGCACTGTACTCCACTGGGTTACAACAAGTAAAATAGTTTGTGTTTGTCTGTGTGCACATAAGCATAGTTTTGCCACTGTATCTCACACTTTGGCTGCTGGATAGCTATTATTGAAATACTTTGGAGGGGTTAAGAAAAGCACTGCTCGTGAAAATGACCAGCTTGGAAGCAGAAAAAAACCTATACAGTGCCAGAGACAGGGAAGAAGAAAATAAAAATATAGTTGGGGACAAAAAAGACCATAACAATCTGAACGACCTGAAGAATACACATCAGTAGATAATATGCAAATGGTTAACTGGAAATTCATGTAGTGAGAATGAAGTGATGTCTGCACCATTTCTCTAAGGCTAGGAAAAGATTAAGTTACAGCCACATTATTTCTCAATCAACCAGATGAAGATATAAATCACTTTGTCCTTATGTTTTTAAGGGAGAAAAATCCTTACTAAGAGAAACTTTGTTTAAAACTAGGATTTAGAAGCCCTTAGCACAAATAACACTCCACTGAAAACCCTCCTATGCAGTCCTACTGGATGCAGTCCCGCTGGATGGAAACCAAGATCTCACAGCATCACCACGTATCTGC
The DNA here is from genome assembly GCF_000710305.1 of Buceros rhinoceros silvestris. Taxonomy (NCBI): domain Eukaryota; kingdom Metazoa; phylum Chordata; class Aves; order Bucerotiformes; family Bucerotidae; genus Buceros; species Buceros rhinoceros. The sequence continues at coordinate 119,932 of NW_010419166.1, forward strand.
TGCAAACTCCAAAGCTGGCCATCAAAAGCACAAGGTGCTTTTGAGAGTCCTGGATGCCTTGCACAGGCAGTTCTAATCAATAGGGGAACTGTGGATTAACTTTGGGCCTGATCCTGCTTATCCCGTCACCTTCTAGAAACCCACACTAGTTAAAGTATCTCACGGGTATCTATGCGAACTAAAAAAATTCACTCAAGTTCATTGCAGACACTCAGAAAATAGTGCCTGGGAGCCACCTCACCTACTTTTGATGTCTACAGCAATCAAATCTCCTCAAGCACCTTGTGTAGTCAATGGCAAAAACTGGCCACAATCCCCCTTAGCCACTTTAAATGACTTTGCTACACCTTCCTAGAAGACCGTCTCTCTTTTATTGATGAAAAAAGGAGTCCAGACAACTCATTCAAGTGTAGGTGTGGATATATTTGGCCAGAAAAATCCTACTTATTATTTTCAAATCAATAAATCCAAAGCAATACTGAAAAGATCCAGTAATCAAAAACCCAGACTCATCAGAAAAATGTTTTCTAATTTTTTTGTATGAAATTTGCACCCTTTTTCTTACTGTTAAACAGTTTTTCATGCCCTTTACTAGCTGTGTCTTATTGGCATTTAGTGTCAGAGCATGAGGCAGTTCTCAGCAGGTACATGTTAAATGCTTTTAGAAATAGATAAGGGATGTACATAGTATCTAAACAATTAATTAATCGGGTCCTGAATGAGCATCATATCCTCTGATATTCCAGCTGAAGGGGCATTTGGGATGAATGATTTCCAGTGAAGAGAAGACTAGTGCAGCTCCTAAGGACCTCACATGGGATAAATCCCATTTCATCT
>NW_010419166.1:120868-123317 GCF_000710305.1 Buceros rhinoceros silvestris
GCAGGAAGTACTTAGGGATAGAGTAATGGCATTCCCATGCCACCACGACATGGCTGTGCAAGTGTGCAGAGTATCAGTCCTGAAAGCTCAGTCACAAGTGGGGGTGTTAAGTTTGTTAAGGTCGTTCAAACCTCTGACTCCCAACTGCAGCCACCATTTCAAGATATCGTTTGGTAAATTGGTAAATTCAGGCAAAATGGAAAGGAAAATAGCAAAAATAGATAATGGAATGATGGAAATTTGCAGAGGGAAAATAACTTATCCTTAAATATTAATGGTACAGAACTAAGAGGACAGTGTTTTTTCAGATCAGATAATCACCTAAAGCATTTGACCAAAGATAAAGTTAATTTTCTCAAGCATGATTCACAAGTGGTTTGTTTTTTGGGTTTTTTTTCCTAAAAACTATGGAGGGCACCAGTTTCTGACTATGGTGGATTCTTTTTGAGGAAATCTGCATGAATATTTTGGTTGGATCCTCCCTCAAGAAGTGAGGAGATGATTGACTTAGATTTCTTGCAATATGCTTTAAACTACAGGTTGCTTTGCAGGTGAAATTTGGTGGCTATCTAACAACCAAAAATGATTACTAATAGTTGATATGAACACCTTTGCCCGACAGGATTCCTTGCTGATTAGGTTTCAGAAGTGCTGGCTCCACATAAATATTGTTGATAGGGCATTTATTTTTAGGTATACTCCACTCTCCAAGACTATTGGGAATATTACCATCCGTGCTGTAGGGTAAACTTGGGAAGATACCATTTAGTCACTTCAAATGGGGACAGTAGTGCATTTCGCCTCTCATATATATACCAGACACAAATAAATTTACCCACTTTCCCATTTACTGTTAGTCAGACTCCTTAGTGCAGGAAGTTTTCTTTCTGATTTATTGTCCTGAGAGGGTATGCAAAGTTGTCAGCTCTACACAGCTGTCATTACATTAAAATCCTTCATCAGCATTGGCCTTATTTTCATATTAGATAAGCATGTTGCAGACTGTTAAAATGGAAGAGTGTACATTTTGCCGTAATTTTCTCACTTTATTAAGCTGGGTTCCCTGCCAGCTGCTGTCAGCAGTGGTAATAAGCATATGTTCATAGCTGGTACCATTGACTTTCTGGGCTGAGCCATATAATTTTCTAATTCCTTCTCAGTTTTGCTTTGTGCTTCCAAACAGTCTCAGTGTTCAGAATCAAATTCCAGATTCCAGTGCATTACCGTTCTTGCTAGCCATTCTGTAGGTATTCCTGCACCTGGCACCTACATATTCGTTTCCTTGAGCAGAATTCATTCAGATAAAGATTTTCATGGATCCTATGAAAATGAGTCTTGGAACATGGCTTTGAGCCCTCATACTTAATTGCTGTATTACGCTACAGTTATAGAATTAAGTCACCCTCCAGGACTCCCGTTCTTGGCAGGCCCCGGCCGCCCCGTGCCCGGGTCTGTGATGTCCGGAGACAGAGCAGCGACTGTGTCACAGGCACCCCCTTGCCGTGGGGAAAAAGCTTGCGTGCCCTTGTGAGGTTGAGAGCTGTGCTGGTGGTGGCATGTGCCTCTGGTAGGGTCTCCCAGGCCAGACAGGTCTCAACTGAAGGGTCAGACAAAGTGTGTCCATGGGCAGGATGGGCTCACTAGCCTTTGGGCAGCCATCCTAGGAGAAGGACAACTCTGACTCCAAACCCGGGCAGATGGAGCTCGTTTAGCCTTGTAAGGCATCCATCATCTAAGAGAAGGATACTCTAACCAGACCTACGACCCGAGGACTTTGCTGTCACCGTCCAAGCTCGCTAGGCCCTGGCAGATGAACCTCAAGTGTAAAGGGTGGAGCCAGTTCCACGCACGCTGCGCCTCACCTGAACAATCCACTGCGCAGGCTTGAAGGGTGCACTCATCGCTTGCAGTGAGCGTGGGAAAAGCCCTTCCCAGATCTTCGTTCGCGAAGCAAAGCCATGATGATGATGAGAATTAAGTCTTCTTTACAAAGGATTGTTGGGTTTTTGTGGGGATTTCTTTTCTGGTTTTAATTAACACCTAGATTTTCTAAAACCAGAAACAAATTTATCAATAAAAGTTTTTTTTAGGTATACTTCATAATATTACTGAGAACTGAAAAGAACTTAAGCAGAATTCAGTTGGTGAAATACAGCTGAAAAGCATGCAAAACATTTTTTTTACTTGAATCTCATTGCTTGTATTGTTTTTTTTTTCAGGAAATTTCTTGTTTCCAGAGCCTGGAAGGACTGGAATACTAATACCTTTCCCACTAATATTTAAACGTTTTGAAAATTGTCTTCAGAAATCTGTGGATTGATGGCAAAATTGTATCGTTGTCCATCCTTCCAAAACCTCAATGGTTTTGATAATAATGTAGAAAGATAGACTAGTTCCACTACACAGAGCTAGTTAACTGACACAATTTTTATAAATTTATAAATAAATT
>NW_010419167.1:0-381 GCF_000710305.1 Buceros rhinoceros silvestris
ACGGAGGGGGGCTGCATGCAGCAGCCAGCCGAGAAAAGGGGGAACATGCACATGACTCGATGGTCTGAAAAGTCTTTTCCAACCTAAACGATTCCACGGTTCTCTCTGTGTGTGTCTCTGTGTGTCCATGGCGTTTTCCATCTGCTTGCTCTGGTCTCTCTTCTCGGGCATCTTTAACTCTATTAGTTTATACTGTTCTGTGCAGAGCTGCCTCAAGCTCCCCCTGTCTGTGCGGAGCCTGGTGTTCACAGCGTGCTGTGTAGATCTGGGCAGCGAGCTGAGAGTCCCATGGCTCTGCCACGTAGTTCGTGTGTTGCTCGCGTGTGGAGGTGGGCTGCGCCGGGGAGCCCCCTGAGCCCCCCTGCCTGAGGCTGACGCCGC
>NW_010419167.1:503-7628 GCF_000710305.1 Buceros rhinoceros silvestris
GGCTGGAGCGGCTGGATGTGGTGGGACCGGCTGCAGGAGAACCTGGGCTTGCTCTGCCCTGTGGAGGAGTGCTGGGAGCTGCTGTCATCTCCTGCCCTAGGTCTGTTCCCGCAGGTCACCTCCCCGGGGACTTTGAAGGGTGTGATGTTTTGTTGCTGGTCTTACGAGCATCTGGATGTCCAGCTTATGGGCTCTGCAAAGTGGAACGTCGCTGCTCGGAGCAGGGTGAACAGGCCCCTTGGGTGGCGGGTCTGGGGAGGGTGACAGCGCAGTGCGTTTGCCTGTTCCTCCAGACCACTTCCCACCTTTAATCCTGTGCCGGGTGTGGTGCTAAGGAATACTACTTGTTGCCTTGGCAACAGCTATTAAACCAGAAAAAGGCTGTGACATTTATTTAGCGTTGAGGATAAAGCTGACAGCTCATTATTAGCGTCTGTCTGCAACTCCTGCTGCGTGGAGACGCAAACCAGCAGCCTGGGTGTCCACTGCTGCTGTGGGATGGGAGGTGAGGGTCACCCATTGGTGTGCCAGTTTAATCATGGCCTTCAGAGACCGCTATGGCCTCTGCAGGCACACGAGCATCTTCCGAGCCAGCGTTCAGTGCCCTTCGCTCTGCCAGGGGCTCTGTGCTTGAAGCGAGAGTCACTCGTGCCTCAGGGAGGAGAGCGGGGGGACGTGTCCTGCCCTTCTGCTGGGTTTGGGTAAGATGCACAGATCGTAGCAGGGTTTGGTGAACACCAGCGAAGATGGAAGGAGAGAGGTGGTGCATGGGGAAGGCCCTTCTGCCCTGGTGAAATGCCACTAGCCAGCACGTCACGGTGCCGTGACGCGGGTGTGTGACGCAGTCTGGTGCTTCTCTTTAGCAAGGGCAGTGCTGATGCAGGGCAGAGGTTTCCTTCGGGCGGTCTTGGCCTCAGGACGTCACTGGTGGTGGATGCTTTGCCCACTCAGGCACCAGGTGGTTACGCTTCCCTTCGGGTTTCCCCCAGCTTGGTGAGTGCTGGAAGCAGTGGGACTGGGCAGGGGTCTGCGCACAGCCCCGCAGGTGGGGGGTTCCCATCCTCTGTGCTCCCTCTCCCGGGCTCTGCTGTGTTAGGATCCAAAATAACCCCGGGGAATGTGATCCCATAGGGGGTGCAGTCAATCATTTAGCAACACCCCTGGAATCGAGAGCTGGTGGCCATTCTTCTGCTGTGGCTCCCTGCTTGCTGGGCCTGTTTTGCTCATGCTTTGTTTTTTATTTCCTCTCCTAGACTGACTTCAGGTTAAGTGGGGAGCTTGCGCAGACTCCAAGGACTAGTAGAAAGGGCCAGCTGCAGAAATCTCCTTTTTTTCCCCCCACTCCTGGAAATTTTACCTTTCACAAAGCTGCCTATTCTCATTAGACACGAGTGGTTTTGCCTCAGCCGTGACTCTGCGTGGTCTGCCGAGGTCCTCGGGGGCAGGTGAGCTCCGCTGAGCCTGGGGACAGCCGTGGATTGCCCTTGGGAAGCCATGCTGCATCTGTCGCCCCAGTGCGACGACTGACTGAGAGAAATATTGTGAAGACAAGGTCTGAGTGGAGGAGGTGGATAAACAGTAAATCAAAATTACCCAAAGCACCCCCATGAGCCAGCAGACTTCGGCATTTGGCTGTTGCCATGGTTAATGCCTGTTTATTTTTAAGAAGTCTTGCTCTGCAGCGGATTCACAGGTTGAAACGAGTGGTGCCGTCACTGTCTTTTTCCTTTTTTTTTCCCCCCCATATGGTCATAATAAATCAAAGTAACCACGAAAGCTGCAAAACTGATGATTTGTCAGCAGACTGCAAGGGGAGGAGCGGGAGTATGGGTGTCTGGGAGCCCTGGTTCCTATGAGGCAGGGTAAGAGCCATAACCAAACCTTCTCTGACTTTCTTAGAGCTTTTATCAGATGGAATGAGGCTCTTTTAAAAACCCCGAGCCTGAAATGCCCAGGGTTTGGAGATTTTCAGCTGTAGGTTTTGTTCTGGCGACCTCCGCGCCTCCCGCCCTTTTGCAGGTTTCCTCTTGCAGAGGGGAGAGTCCCGCGGGCTGTGTTTGAGCACCCGGGAGGAGGTGGGGAAGCAGGTGGTGCCCGCGGGACACAGGCTGCGCTGCACCGCGCCCGCAGGAGCAGCGGGCTGAAGAGCTGAGCGCAGTATGAAAGTAAACAGTTGTCTTGTTTATTCTTCTGCAAAAACCTACCTCATGTTTATCTTGCTGCCCCACAGCGGGCTTTGGGTCTTTCACTCCTGTGCCCGTGTTGAACGTTTCACTGCCCGCTCTTAGAACTGTTTAAAAACCTGCTGTCGATGGACCACCGCCTGCTCCTCGCTGCTGTCCTGCCGTCTTCCATCGGATATATTATTTTTCATAGCTCAAATGGTTGTCACTGCGTAGCTGTTGACTAATTCCATCACCCTCTACCACAGGGACAAGAGTCGGTCTCTCTTCCTCCCACCCTGGAGTGCTGGGCCCCTGCGATGCAGCCGCGTTGTCGGTGACACGCAGCGCCTGGGAAGAGCAATGTTTTTGCAGCTTGGGTTTGTTTTTCTGGAGCGTGTACGTGTGCCCGTGGCTCCACTATCAGATTGCAGGTGTCAGTGCCAGCTACTTCATTCTGGATGGGTAGAAAATTGTAAATTAATTTAATGTTAGTAGGATTTGAAAAATTAATGTTGATAGCCTTAAATGTTCTCACGACCGGTTTTAAAAAAAAAAAAAGGCCTTTGCGTAGCTGTCAAAACTGTTCAGGCAAAATGAAGATGAGGATGATAAGCTGCAGGTTTGTAATGAAAGCCGCTATTTGCAAAGGGACCTTCTGACGCCTCTCCAGCACCCAGGCCAGCCGTTTCCAAATGTTCCCGTATCAAAAGCAAACAGACGGCTTTAATGCCGCATTTCTCGATTGTCGGCATTGATCTCTCATCAGAAGAGTATTACTAATCGCTGGGGACCATTTTCTCTCCTTCTGAAGATGAAAGCAGTGCTGTGCAGAAGAGCTCTCTTGCTCCTCAAACCCCTGGCCTGAGCTTTCATACTCAGAAGAGGTTTCGTGCTGCTTCCCTCCTTCCTTCATCTGCCTCCTCGGCGTTCAGGGAGACAGCGGTGGCCACAGGAGCCTCCTTCCTCCCCGCCCAGCCCCTCTGCTGCCAAAATGTCACTCTCCTTATGGTGTCCTGGCCGTTGCCGTGGCCATACTTGGTTTTGCACAGGTTCAGGACCTCGAAGCAATTCAGGGCTGTGAGTTCACCAGGTTTCAGTGCAGACAGAGTCAGTCTTTGCCGTGTTTGCTAACTGAATCCAAAACGCTTGTCGGTGTTCGCATTTAGCACCTGGAAGACAGCAGGGTCGTGGTGTGATGGTTTCGGAGCAGAACAGGGTAAAGCTTTGGGATTGGCGCTAGGAACAGAGAAATGACTAAAGTTTTTGCTGCCTTGTTGCAGTGGCTTTACTGGGCGGTACCAGTGGTGCCAACAGATGGCAGGGAAATTTGTGTTTGACAAGCACCAGAGGGACAGAACCAGCTCTAACATGATCTTAAGTGAGCTTAAATTAGCGTCGTCTGTGTGGATGAGTTGATGCCCGGGGAGGAAAGTCTGATGCAAAACACTGTCAGCAAATACACATCAGTGGGATCATTCCTCTTTCCCCCAGGGTACAGTGGTGCGTTATGGACCCTTCCATTTCACGTCTTCTTGATTCTTTTCCAGCAAACTGTCCAAATATTCAGACGTGAACAGCTTCTTCCCCTCCAAGGAGGCTCAGCCCATTTCCCAGCCGCGAGTACACGTGGTTCCTGGGGAAGGTCTGCTGGCTGGCCTGAAAACCCCACGTGTGTCACGGGGAGATACCCTGGCGACAGAAGGTGCGATGTTTTATTTAGTAAACAGTGATGAATAATTAAAGAAGACTTTTAGAAAAGCCAGAGGTCTCCGTTGGTAGGATTGCGATCGATGTTTCTGTGGCAGCAAGAGCACAGAGCTGCCAAACAGCTTTAAGGGAAGAGCATGGTTAGAGGTGTCCGCGGAGCAGGGGACCCTGTCCTCTGGTGCTCTGTCGAAGGGGCTGCTGAGAGCCCTCAAAGTCCCTGGGTGTAAATAGTGCAGGCACTCTGACACTGGCACTGTTTTAAGCACAACTGATTGGAATTATGCAGTGGTCAGCTAGTAAACTCTTATCTAAGTGGAAGAGCTTGGCTGCAGCCTGTGATGGTGCTGGAAACGTCAGTCTGGCACCTGCTCTTGGAATAATCCGGATGTTGGTTGCTGGAAAGATAAGAAACTGTGTTTCGCAACCCTGAGTTTGATAAAGTGCATTTTCTGAACAAGTCTGCTATAGAAGGGTGTTGTAGCAACAAGACAGGCCACAGGCAGACATGTCATTCTTAGATGAGACGATAAATCTGGTTTGTGAGAGATACTGGACTGAGAAGTTCCGCTTCAGGTGGAAAAGTGGATTTAGCAGCAGCGCTGGCGGTGTGAAGGAATGTGCTGGTTCTGCCACCCCCAGCACACTGTGCCCCATGGAGACCTCGGTGGGCACTGGTGTGGGCAGTCCAGAAGCAGAGGAATTTGGGGTGATGTCATTGTGTCCTAGAGCTGAACAGAGATTCTGCGCTCGCTTTGCTGCGGGCAGTGATCCCCCTTTGGTACAGGCTGACCCAAGAGCCGGAGACAAAAGCCAGCCTCGCGTTTCTGCTGGGATGTGTCAGCTGGGTGAGCTGGTGGCCGCTGGAGCTCCAGTCCGAGGGAATCACGTTGGTCCTTGCAAATACTAACATGCCCGCGGTTGTCACTGCATCCCTGAGTGATCCTTTCACATTTTACAGTCCCTGAGAAGTGACAGAACGGTAGCGCTGCGTGGATGAGCCTCACACAGCGTATGGGAAGCTGCGGAGCTTAACCAGAGCTTGTTCCTGGAGAGAGACCTCGCGTTGGAGAAGCAATTAAAGAAGTGCTCAGATTGCATCAAGGAGTGCCCACGTGGGCTTGTTGCACCAAAACTGACACATAAAATGGGATTTTTAAGTGCTGGAATTACCTTCCAAAGACCTAATCAAAGCAGCACTTAAAGACTGCAGTGAGAATGAGGAAACACTAGCTCGTAGAAGAACTGGAAAAGCGAACAAAATCAAACCCAGGTTCACAGCCTGTATCATCAATGTAGTCTTTGCTGTTGTTGTTGAGGGGTTTTTTTGTTGAGTTTTGGGTTTTTTTAACATCTAGAAGAGCAGATTAAGCAAGTTCATGGAAAACAAATGCACTGGGGTGCTCTGAGTCCCTGCATGTTCACCTGGGGTAGGAGTCACCTTCCTGCAGCCTGTTACCAAGTGATGGGAAGGGGCCAGGGTTCCCCGGACGCCTCCCGAGTCTGCTGGGGTGTTTCAGAGCTGTGCCAGTGCTACTGGTGAGCAAACCAGTGTTGCTGGGCGCCCTTCTGGTCGGTGCTTGGTTGCCCTGCTGGGGAAGGCGGGTTGCGAGAGGATAGGGACAGCACAGCTGCCTGGCTTGGGTGCTGCATCATCTCATCCCACCCAAGTCCTCGACATCCCGTGCAGAGGTGGGTGTTCGGGGGTAGCAGAAGTCAGCTTGATTTCCACGGTATGTTTGGCTGCAAATGTGTGGCAGTTCCATGCACGTTCATCAGAAGGTCTTTCTGTTTCTGACCAACCCAGGTCGAGAGCAGTTTCTTGAAACACCTCTGCAAAGACGAACTCGGTCATGGGAGGCATTTAATTCCTTGCAGCTTTTATTTATGTATATGAAGTGACTCTTTGTGGAGAGTCCCACCACAAGGGCTGACATCAGAGCTGGTTCTGCTCTCCTCTTGCCCCAGCTGTACAGGCTTCAGCGTCTGGCTGGTTTGCCCCTTCGCGGGGGACAGAGGAGCAATAACCAGCGAGCGGCTCTGCGAGGAGCCTGGCAGGGAAACAGTGATGTAAACACCACCGGCTCATCTGCAGCACGGGGTGTAGGGCGACTTGCCTGGGAAAATGCAGCCAGGTAAACCAGAGCTGTGGGTCAATATTGCCTTGGGCTGATTAAACCCAGCGTTATTGATTTGCTCCTGATCTCTGCGCATCAGCGCTTGTCATAGCTGCTGGGATGTTTGTCTTGTTCCACCAGTGTAAATGGCAGCTGGGGCTGGGGGTGTTGTGAAGCTCCGTTACGGGAAAACTGGCCTTTGGGATGAAGCATGACCCTGGGAATTCTGTAGCAGAGAGATATGAGCCCGTGTCCCTCACTGGGGGCTGGGGGCTGGTGGGTAGGCAAGGGTTTGTTTTCGTTTATGTTTGAAGGGGAGAAGAAAGGTGGTTAGTCAAACAAAACATTAACAGCAGCGTTTCAGCTGCGATGGAGCTGGCCAGGCCAAGGGGACCCAAGGGAGGGGCTGAGACCTCTGGGGTCAGGAGCGTCTCTGGAGGTGTGGTGTACAACCCCAGCCCCTTGTTCTGAAGCAGGTTGTCCAGGATTCCTGACGAATGCCGTAACTCAAGTGACTCTTAGATCCAGCTTTGGAGATGGGGCAAGGAGGAAAAAAAACCTGTTTTCCTTGTAATTCAGACATGCAAGTGAAGCAAAGGAGGACCAGCTCGCTTGTTCACGAGCCAGTGACTCAGCCGGTGGTGTCGAGCCCAGCCTGCTTTCTGCTGTATTTTTGGGACTGCAGTTGATGCTGCTGAGTGGCTGTGGACACGCGCTCGTGGGGCGTCCCTGTGACCCTGCTCTCCCAGAGCAGGGGGTGACTTGTCCTCTGCTGGCAGCTGGAGCCAGGAGGAGTGGTTCTGTTGTCGTGGAATGCTCTGTGATATTCCCCTCGAGTTTACCTACAGCTCCATTGTTAGTCGCAGTTTTAATTTCCTTTCTAATAAAAGATGAGCAAACATCTCATTTTCCTTGGACTGGCTTTAGATGAAGAGTGGGCAGCGTCGCTCGTTGAGGTTGTTCCGGCTGCACTATCAGAATTCGCATTCAAATGCAGGGATTCAGCATGCTCAGAGGCTGTGGCAGGCTCCTCCGTGGAGTGAGCCAAGCGTGGGTTAGCTGCGCTCCCCAGCCCCGCAGCATTGCAAACCCGCTGGCTGGCGGGGGCGGGGCCCGGGGCCGCGGGGGAGGGGGGCGGG
>NW_010419167.1:7811-8038 GCF_000710305.1 Buceros rhinoceros silvestris
GGGCGGGGCGGCAGAGTCCTCCGGGATCTGCAGACAGCAGCAGGAGAGACCTGTCGGGTGTTGGGGTTCTCCGAGTTGGAGCCGTCCTACAGGGGCAGGATGGCGAGTGTAAGATCGTTTTCTTTGACAGCTTGCTGGGTACGATGCTTGTTTTCGGTTAGGAGGCGGTTCCAGCCTGCCTGGCCTCTACCTGCAGGGCTTTGTGGCTGGGGTTGTGGTCGTCCCTC
>NW_010419167.1:8246-8500 GCF_000710305.1 Buceros rhinoceros silvestris
GTTGCACCGCCCTTCCCACTTGTGTTTCTTTAGATATCTTCGCTTTATTTTGTTCAGTGCGATAACCTCAGTCAATACAGTGCTTTTTCTTTCTTTTAATGAGTAATTTTCCACTAAACTGTGTCTCTTGGAAGGTTCTGTTTCAATGCAGGCTGGTTGTGCCACGTTGGCACCAAGGTGCCCAGTCAGAGCCGGTGTCCCGCCGTGCCGGTTGTTCTGCAGGCAGTGAATAACCAGATGGCTGGCGCCCCGCA
>NW_010419167.1:8705-9754 GCF_000710305.1 Buceros rhinoceros silvestris
ACTACGCTGCTGAAATTTGAATACATTTCCAGTACAGTCAGAAGCTGGTAACTACGTGCATTGATTCACAAGTGTCTTTGGGGGGGTTGAAATACAGACAGTACCAGTGTTGCATGAGGGGACATGCTATAGCTCTGTGTTCATTGTTTTCTGGCTGATCAGTTGGAGATGTGAGGGAGAGTGACCCGCTGGCAGAGGATGCTGAGCCCTGCTGGGGGAGGGCCGGGAGCCATCTGGACAAAGGCAGCTTGATCTGCTGCGGAATCCTAATTTTGGGGAGTCCCTGAGGGCCCCATGGCGTGCATGGCTGGAGCTGTCTGCCAGGGCTGCAGCAAGGGGGTGGTCGGGATGGCTCTTGGGCTTCAAAAGGAGGGGTTGGCGTGTCTTTGTAGGACACTGGTAATGCCATGTGCAGGAAAAGGAGGGGGCTTTATTTCATTGTGTGTCTGGGCACTGGTGGCACTGGTTGCTGGTGGATGAGAGGCTCCTCCCAAGTCTGCTGGGCTGTTTCAGAGCTGTGGCAGTGCTACTGGTGAGCAAACCAGTGTTGCTGGGCGCCCTGCTGGTCGGTGCTTGGTTGCCCTGCTTGGGAAGGCGGGTTGAGAGAGGATAGGGACAGCGCAGCTGCCTGGCTTGGGTGCCTCCTCCTCACATCCCCCCCTGCTTGGGAAGGCGGGTTGAGAGAGGATAGGGACAGCGCAGCTGCCTGGCTTGGGTGCTGCATCATCTCATCCCACCCAAGTCCTCGACATCCCGTGCAGAGGTGGGTGTTCGGGGGTAGCAGAAGGCAGCTTGATTCCACGGTACGTTTGGCTGCAAATGTGTGACAGTTCCATGCACGTTCATCAGAAGGTCTTTCTGTTTCTGACCAACCCAGGTGGAGAGCAGTTTCTCGAAACACCTCTGCAAAGACGAACTCGGTCACGGGAGGCATTTAATTCCTTGTGGCTTTTATTTATGTATATGAAGTGACTCTTTGTGGAGAGTCCCACCACAAGGGCTGACATCAGAGCTGGTTCTGATCTCCTCTTGCCCCAGCTGTACAGGCT
>NW_010419167.1:9857-13240 GCF_000710305.1 Buceros rhinoceros silvestris
GAGGGCTACGTCTCGCTGTGATGCAGCACATGGAAGAGAGGGGCTCCTGTCCTGTGGCTGGGACTTGCTCTGTCCCCGTTTCTGTTTCGCAGCGTTCCTTCTGTTGTTGAAGTTTAAAATAAAACACTCTGGAGCCATGCAGCCTGAACGAGGATGGCAGCTGCCCACGCCCGTGGTGCTCAGCACGGGGTGGCGGTACAAGGGGCAGAAGTACATGGGGCGTGATGAAGTGAAGGGCTTGCTGACCTCCCGCAGCCTCACCTCGCCAGAATGTGCCCTGATAAGGGACAGCCACGGTTTGTGGCCACTTGTCACAAGAGAGCACTGAGGTAGAAGAGGGAGCGTTTTCACGGGTCTCCAGAAGTGCAGCCCTCTGCACCCAGTGTGTTGCTGCAGCCGGAGTCGCTGCTCCAGGTGCGGAGTCGGGAGGTGGGAGCTGCAGGGGTCGTATCGTGCTGTGCCGTGGGAAATCTCCCAGCGCTCTGAGCCACCTCCAGGCCCCAGGTCCCCATCCTGGGGACATTCCTTGCTGTGAGTTCCTGATTCACTGTCAGCTCACCCAAGGTACAGGTGGAGTGATGGTGCCACTCCTGCTTCCCCCAGTGCACAAGCAGCTCTGTTAGTCACCCAGGCCATCGGAGCAGAGCGGCACTGGGAGCTGGCCTGATTGCTCTGATGTACAGAGAGATGCTTTTGGCCTTAGATACGGCTTTTTTCTAAATCCACGTCGGTACAAGGGTTTCTGTCACTGAGCTGTCAGCTGTGTGTAAGTGACCTTCGTTACACCCTGCAAAGGAGCTGAATCCCCCAAATGATGCCGTTAACCGTCTCTCTTACATTCCAGGCTTACTTGGCCAACTCTTGACTTTCTCTTTTTCCCTCTTCCCTGCGCCCTCAGAGGGAACATCTTGATAAGCAGAGCCTCTCTGATGCCCACGTCTGCACCGTGAACCCCTTCCCTTGCATTTTCTGAAACCAAAGAGTGAAGCACGGTGTTGTAGAGGCACGAGACGATGGGATCCAGGCATGCTGGCAGGGCTGTGGGGTGATGGGGGACAGGCAGAGGGAAGGCAGATCCTGTGGTCTGCCGGAATGAGCTCTGTGTTGGGAGGGTGAGCAGGAAAATCTTGGTCTGTGACAGTGGAGAGCAGCAGTGCTGGGGATACTGGGATTTCCTGCTCTGGCTTCTCTGGGAGACTGCTGTTGCAGTCCCAGGCAGTCCTGGGAGCTTCTCTGAGGCTGGAGTCTGCCCTCCACAGCCTGCTCACACAGCAGGTCTGACCTCCCTCTTGTGTCTGCAGGAATTACACTCCTAATTTATGGAAGTTCCTGCTTATTTTCTTGCCCTAATCGTGCCCCTGAAGTTCCACCCACACAGCAGCTTCCTTTCGTTAATGCCCTGAGCAGAGGGCCAGGACACAGCAGCACAGAGGGGCTGGGGCAGCGCTGGGCGCGGTGCTGTGCAGGGACCATCCCTGGTCACGTGTGGTGCCAGGTGATCATTGGCTTTGGCACTGACAGGCAGCTGAAGTCACTTGGGACAGCTGTGTCACCCAGAATTTGTGACATCCCCATCACTGGAAAGGACATAGCAGTCCTGTAGAAGCACTGAAGGTGAGGTCTGAACCCTTGTTGTTTTGTACCTGAATGACTCTCGATTCCCACAGTTAATGCTCTGCTCGTTGTTTTCCTGCTTTGAAGTTTCTCAAAACCAAAACAACCCTTTTTTTATACCTGGCTTTTTGAAGTAGCAGGTGATGCTCAGTGATGCCCCGTGAGACCTCCTGAGCCGATCAGGGAAGTTGGGGGAATGGAGGAGGTTTCCTCACGCACCCTAAGCCAGCAGAGCATCTTGTGCCCGCCCCACCGCAGGTCTCCTCACTCTGGTCTGGAGCTGAAATTCAGCATTTTCTCTGACTGTTCCACAGGTGAAGCAGATCATGGAGGAGGCAGTGACAAGGAAGTTCGTGCATGAGGACAGCAGCCACATCATCTCCTTCTGTGGTGAGTCCCTGGCGATGCCGACATGAACTGGGGGAGGAGCACCCTCTTCATGCAGGGCTCTCCCTGCCTGGCGCTGGGGCTGTGGTACACACGTTTCCTGAGGTCACCCTCCAGCCGTGGGGGGTCACGCTGGGGCTGGGGAGGTGATTAGTGCCGAAGGATGAGTTGGCCGGGCAGCGGTCTGAGTCCCTGAGGTCTGTGCTTTGTGCTTAAAATATACTGAGATGTGTCAAAAGAGGGAGGGATGCGGCAGCGAGTACAGTCACTGACGAAATACTAGAAATAACCTTTTATTTGTAATTCCCTTGAGAACTGATTCCACAAAGCCTGTCAAGTCCAAATATTTCTTTTCTGTTATGGAACAGAAACCAGTTAGTCTGTTGATAGCAGGACAAGTGCTTCAGGCTGTTGGGTGAGGGAGGTTGTAGTAGCCCTGGCTGTGGAATAGGCCCTTAGTGCTGGGTGCTGCGTGGGTAAGAAAATCTCAGCCCTTTGGAGATGCAGGTGGGATGGAGCTGGAGCCAGATGGGGGCTTTAAGGAGACAAAGGGACAGCATTAATCTGAGACATGAGCTGTGATTCCTGTGCCCTGGTGGCCCTGTCAGTGTCTAGTGTTTACCCACTCATCCCGAGCTTGAGAGCATGCTTTGGCAAGGTGCCTGGTGCCCTCCATCTGCCTCTGTCTCCGCACTAGCAGATGTCTGAGAGATGGATGCTGGTTTGGGGAGACACCAGTGACCGCTGTGGTAGAAGAGCGGGTTCCTTGCTGAGACCAGGGCCCTTCCCAGGCCAGCAGTTGCCTGTGCAAAGTGCTGAGACGGCAGAAATAAACAGTATTCCTCGCTGCAGGGCACAGAGCTGCTGACAAACCTTCCCTGCTTTCTGCCGTCGCAGTGTTCAGGGAGGGAGGCTGGCTGTCCCCTGCAAATGGTGTGGCCTTGGGAGAGACCACGCCAGCTGCTGGGGAAGCTGCATGTGGGTTTGATCTGTGCCTCGCTGTGTGCTGCCACCTCTCCTGCCCAGCCCTGCGGGCCCTGCACAAAGCCCAGCGTGGCTGCAAGGGGAAGCGTCGCTCTGGCAAACCCAGGAGCCTGGACGAGCGCAGCCGGGCTCCGCTGCTGCGGGGTGTCTGCTCGGCATCGCTCTGCCAGGGGTTTGCGGTGGGGCTGAGGACCTTGCAGGGGCAAGCAAATTTCTTTAAAGGGCAAAGCATGTAACTCCCTTGTTGCCCGGTGGCCCAGCCCTGGGTCTGAAGCTGCCAGAGAACTTCTCCACTGCTCCGCTCCAACACCACGAGCCCTGGCTTCCAGGTGAGGGGGTGACAGCCTGCACCCGTTCGGAGCCTGATCTCACTGCACCCGTTGCTCTCAGTGACTCTT
>NW_010419167.1:13476-14044 GCF_000710305.1 Buceros rhinoceros silvestris
GGAGCAGCTCTCCGCACGGCTCCTATCCGCCGTTTGCAGATAGCTGAAGGGCCAGTTGCTGATTCGGAGGCTGGGGGGAAAATGAGTGAAGTGATGACAACTGGCTGTGGAAGACATTGCTCCGAGAAGGTTCGTGCAGCACTGGCAGCACTGAATCAGGCTGTAGCGCCCACAGGCACAAATCAGGAGGAGGAAGCTGTGAGGTCTGTGTCTGCCTTGGAGAGCAAAGAGGCTGCTTTTCTCCTGGGTCCTCACGTAAAAGACCTGCAGATGCTCGTCACAGGCCTGTGCCTTTGTATGCTGTCGAGACCGAGTGGCATCGAAAGAGCAGAACAGACCTCAAGGTGTGAGTCATTCTCTGCTTTTCTGTGCAGCACGAGGCTTCGCAGCCTGGTTTTATTTATAGCCTCCTGCAGCACGGAGCTGAGGCATCCAGGCACGAAGGGCTCGTTGGTTCTTTCTGGCTTCCTAATGATGCTGCTGCACTTTCACTGGCTTCTGGGTCTACCCCTTCTGGTCTGTCTGCTGCTGCTCTCTCAGTTGAACGGTACGTGCACCTTCCTCGGTG
>NW_010419167.1:14195-20890 GCF_000710305.1 Buceros rhinoceros silvestris
CCAAGCAGAGCGTGCTGTGAGCCTGGCTCTGGCTCGGCAGAGCTGCCCTTTTCTCTGGGGAGAGCCTCTTTCCTCGCAGAGCCCTCCTCGTCCTCTGCAGAGCCAGCGTTCTGCGAACCCCTTCTGATGAGACCAGTGGTCTGGCAGGAAAGGGCAGCTGCCCGGCGTTGCCAGCGAGGGAAGGGTTTGAAGCAGACAAACGCGAGTTGGCATCTGTCACGTCTGCGCTGCCCTGGGAGGCTGATGGAGAGCCAGCGGTGGGGCCGGGGGCCTGCACCAGCCGAGGGGTTTGGTGTCCACATCAGCGCTGGAGATCACCTTCGTGCGCAGCCCCTGCCAGGCCAGAGTGCTCGCGGGATCTCAGGAATATCTGTAGTGTTTTTCCAAGAGTCAGAGCTCCCGTCTTACCTAGTGTGGCTGCACAGAGCCCCTGCACCGTGTGTCTCTGCTGTGGGTTATATCCTTGGGGATGGGGGGAATCTCTGTGCAGTGTCTGTTTGCAGTGGTGACGGTAAGTTATGAAGTGGGCTCAAAAATTCATAAGGTTAAAAAAGAAACTACCATGATCCCTGGGTTTAGCATGGTTTAGTTTATGTGCTGGCGCTCTGAGCCCTCTGGAGAGCACAGGGAGAGCTTTTTCACAGCAGCCCCTCAGCTGGGCTGCTCCCCACAGCCCTGTCCTCGACCAGAGTGGGTGCTGGCTCCTGGCTCAGGACTGGGGACAGTGGAGGATGCGTGGTTCACTGAGGTGTTTTGGTGGCTAGCAGAGGCAGGGAGACCTCATCAGCCTGACCCAGGCTTGCTTGCACAAGTCCTCTCTCAGGCATACGGGCATGGGTGTGAGGTGAGAGAGATCTGGGGGCTCACAGCCTTGCAGCCTCTTGTTACCACGTGCAGCTGGCAGAAAACTGGGCCCTGACACCAGTCAGAAAACTGACAACTGATGGGTTGGCAGAGCTGGGAACACCACAAACCCAGCGCTATGCTTGCGCTGTGTCCGGCAGCTCCAGCGCCCCGATGAGCCTTGGAGCTCGGCCAGGCACTCAGTGGAAGAGCAAAGAGGTGGAAATGGCAGTTCAAGAACGGGGGAATCCCTAAAAATAGAGATTGGAGGAGGGGGTGATGGTGCCTTGCCCAGTGCTGGCAGCAGATGCTGGGGTGAAGTCCGGTTCCATCGTAGAGCTGCTGTGGGCAGTGTGGTCCCACAGAGACCTCAGTCTGGTTGGAGAGGAGCATCTCCTGCACCCTTGAAGGTGCTGCTGTGATTCTAGTCCAGCCGTGTGTCAGCATAACCCTCTGTTCCAAACCCAAAGCAGTGGCTCTTCTGCTTGCCATTCCGCTCCAGCGGGCTCCCGAGCTCGCTTGGCTGCGGTTGGCCCCACCATGGGAGGTTCGCTTCCCGTGGCTGGGCACTCTGAAATGGGCAGGACTGGGGGCAAGCCAAGGCAGGAGGGGTTGTCTGTGTCTGCCACATGTGTTTCAGCCTTGGAGCACCAAATGAATGAAGGGACATGGTTTGGGGTAATTGGAATAAGTATGTAAGAGAGGAGTGGGTCTTCTTTCATTTGGTCCCAAAGACAAGGAGCAGTCTGGCATTGCTTTGCAGCTGGGGACAGGCCGTGCTCTCTGCAGCACATCGGGGCTTCAGGAGAATTCGTGAAGGGATTTGTTGGAAAACTCGGTGTTGATCCAGTGGCTCTGGATGGCTGGGACTGGGTGACCAGCCAAGGCTGGCCCAGATGTGTGGCTTTTCTGCTGTTAGCACAGTCCCTGTCTCTCAGCACCGCACGTGAAGACCTTGGCCGTGGCATTGAGCAGGGCAGACAGAGAGCACCTCTGCACCCGGGAGCTGGTGCTGATGGATCTGCGTGAAATGCCTCTTTAAACGCCTCCACAGAGCCCTTCAGCTGTAGGAAGGAAAGCCTCTCCCAGCGAGAGGCGAGTCGGCGGCTGCTGGGTGGCTGCAGGGAGGGCTCGGCGCAGGGGAAGGAGGGTGCCGGTGTGCCAGAAGGCTTGTTGTCAGCCCCAGATCGATAGCCTGCAGAACCGTGGGGCCGTGTAATTTTCCAGTGCTTTGATCAGCCTGTTTAATAAGTCTGTGTTTGACACTAGACATCTATCCTCAGCCCTCCCAGGGGACGCTGGCAAACAGATTGCCAGTGGAGCCCGTACGTGTGGAGCCAGCACCGACAGAGCCAGCTCCCTGGGCTCCCCGCTCGCTGCCTGCCCAGGCAGGAGCCCGGCAGGAGAGGGCAGGCGGCTGATGCTTTCTGGACACTTGGCATGCTTTGGCGAGTGCCTGACGCTGCCTTTCGGCAGAGCCCGGTGCAGGCAGTCAGGCAGAGTCTCGCAAGGGGATTTAATGGCCAAGTACCAACTACAAGGAGCCAACTGAGTCACCACCGAGCTGGGAGGGTCTCTGGAGCCAGGCTGAGCTGCTGGAGTTGCCTGTGGTTTATCCCCAGGATCTCTGTTGCCTTTGGGTTTTTCGGGGAAACATTGGTGTGAACACTGAGATTTTTTGGGAGAAAACTGCCCCATTTCCTCTGCTGCTTCAGAAATCCTCAGGACGCCTGTCTCTTACTCCTGACCTTCCTCCTTCTCTTCTGGCTCATCCCAGCACAGGGGCCAGCGGTGAAATCTCCCATTCCCGCTGTACCCATCCTTCTGCCAAAGGGAAAACCTGAGAGAGGAGTTTGGTTTCTCCACAAGGAACCTGTGAGGAGACCGTCAGCCTGTTTGTCTGCACAGCAAAGCGATTGTCCTGCTTGGAGGAGATGCAGGGGAGCACCGCTGGGCCTGTTGCTGTGCAGTGTGCAGCCACGCTTGGCTTCGAGCTGCTGAGCCACAGAGAAGGGCTTTGCTCCCGCAGGCTTAACCCGGGTGATGCTGTGTGGGCAGGCTCTGGCAACTCCTGACCCGTGCGATTAGTGCCATGCCGTGAGCCGACTGCTGCTCTGCAGGGAAAAACACCGCTCTGGGAAGAGCGAGCGGGCTGGCGCTGCGAGCAGGACGTGACCTCCTGCACACAGAGGTTTTCCTCCGTGTTGGCATCAATTTGTTTGCGTTCAGGGTATCACGTAGCGGAGCCAGATCCTGGCATTTTCGGAGCAGAGGGTTGCGAGCACCATGGTCCGAGTCCTTACTCTGTTTTTGTGAATGAGCAAAGCGCTCTGAGGAATCTTGATCCAGGCTGACGCCAGCACAGGCTGCTCGCCTGTGGGTGCACAAGCTGCACCTTCCCATTTCGCCCCCGGTCCAGGAAGGTCTCTTTAGGCTGTTGGCTGGCCGGATGAGAACAAGTCTGCCTGCCTAGTCCCTCCCAGGTGGTTTCAGGGAGACCCTGGATCTGCTTTAGCAGGTTCAAGGTGACTCTGCTGACGCGCTCACGCCTTGGCACACCCATGGTTCATGTTCTCTTCCATCAAGGTTGTCGTTTTGTTCAGATTAACTGAACTCCTCATAGATTTCACCCACCCCGCTGTTTCTTCTGTTTTGCAAAACTAACCTTGTCCCTCTGCACGTCAGCAGGACGGTCGGCTCTGCAGGCGGAAAAGCCAAACTGCTGTCTGCTGCTTTGGGTCCAAAGCCACCTGGGTTCCCTCATCTCCCCTCTGCTCAGGCAGAAGTAGAACGTGGCAGTGCTTTCCTCCTGGGAAACATTTCCATGTCCATCTGGGATCATGGAGGGAGCTGTTGTGACGTGAGCTCCGAGCTCTGCAGCCGCTGCAGTGACGGTTTTGCTCTCTTGCAGCTGCTGTGGAGGCCTGTGTCTTGTACGGCTTGAAGCGGAGAGCAGCGGGGTTCCTGCGCAGCAACAAGATAGCGGCTCTGTTTATGAAGGTGGGGAAGAGCTTTCCTCTGGCAGAGGAGCTTTGCAAGAAGGTGCAAGACCTGGAGCAGCTCATTGAGAATGCGTAAGGCACCAGCACTGCCCTGTCTGTCCCACAGGTCGCTCGTGTGCTGGTGTGGGGGTGTAGTTTGGGTGCGCACACACGGCCACCTACAGCCTCTTCAGGAGGAACTGCTCCTCTAGCGGAGCAGAGGCCTGTCCTGGGCTGTTGATACCTTGACTGATGAGGTCACTTCTCTAGGAGACTGTGAGTTGTGTGGTTTAAGCGCAGATGGACAAGTTCTTACTTCCTCTGCCCCTTGTCTCATGCATCAGGGACAGCTAAAGCATGTTTGCTCCTGAACTGTCACAGTTTATGGACCAGCACACTAAGTCACCTGGAACCAAATCTGTTCCGTTTTGATGTGCAGGGCTCGAACCTGCAGTAATTCAGCTTCTGGGTGAGAGTGGCTTACTCATCCTTGGACAGGAACCAGGGAGATGGATGGATGGAGCAGCCACCTGGGGCCAGGAATCGTTATGCTGTCCTAAGATAAGCTGCTTTGCTTGGAAACTGCTGTCCTCAGGCACCAGTGGCAACGGGTGTGGGCTGGAGGACTCTGCTGAGGCAGAGGCTTCTTCTAGGGTGCCTTTATAGCAGGAAACTGATGTTGTGAAGTCAGTTTTCAAAGGCAGATGTGGGACTGGCTGGAGCAGGAGGTGGAATAGATGAAGGGAGCCGTCTCCAGAGCCCTGTCCCCACATGGCTCCCTTGGCATCCCGCAGCCAGCACCACTGAGACCTTGACCTTGTGCCCCACGAGGTGCCTTGAGTGCTCTGGGCTCCCTCAGCGCTCCATGATGAGCTAGTGACGTTGTTGTCCTTTGCCTTGTACCCCTAAAGGAGAAATCAAGTCCAGGGCATCTCGGAGAATGTGCGCAAGGTGCCGAAGCTGCCCAACCTGTCTCCTCAAGCCATCAAGCACCTCTGGATCCGCACAGCCCTCTTTGAAAAGGTCTTGGATAAAATCGTGCATTACTTGGTAGAAAACAGCAGGTGAGTGCTGGCACAGGCCGACCCTTTGCCCGTCCCAACTCCCTCCGGTATCTGCCCCTTCAGGTGGTGCTGGAGGTGCTGCTGGCTGAGCTGTGTCCAAGTGGAACAGAGAAGTCCCTGGATGGGACAGGCCAGTTGTGTTGCTCCGTGCCCATCACAGGGACTCTGGCTGATGCCCTGCTGCTGGTGGCCACCCTAAAATAGAGACATGCTCCGCATGCTCTGCTCATGGCTGGGTTGTGGGGGACATATCGTCCTTGACTTCTGCATCTGGCACACCGAGGTGTCCTGTCCTGGGGAGGTGTCATTGCCAGCCCTGGGGGTGTTTTGTGAGGAGATGGTGGAGCTGGCACTGTGCAAGGGTCTGTTCCCCAGGAATTCCACAGCCAGTGCAGACAACCTGTCGTGGGCTTCTTGCCCTCTCACCATCCAGGAGTGGTACAGAGAGGGTGTTGCAGTGGTTTAAAACCAGTCTCTATCGCTCTCCAGTCCCAGGGGGTTGACATACTACAGCTTTCTGCTCTGTGTAATTTCTCCTAGTAAATACTATGAGAAAGAAGCTCTCCTGATGGATCCTGTGGATGGGCCGATTCTCGCCTCTTTGCTGGGTAAGCCTTTCCTCTTACCCTACTTGGACAGCGTGTGTTCCAGTCCCCTGTTCCCTGCTCTGTGATCTGGGATGCGAAATACAGTCGTTTCCTAGTAAAAGCTTTGGAAACATTCCCAGCCCTGGGCAGGCGGAGCGCTTGTAAAGAGCACACGATGCGCAGCGTGGAGCAGTGTGTGGCGATGGAGAGCTGCAGGGCTGGGCTTGGGAGTTTCCTTTTTTCACCCAGGCTGCAGTAACAGTGGCGGGCATAAAGCAGGGCTGGGCCAGGGTCTGGGAGGCAGCGTGGTGCCACAGCACAGGGCTGGGCATGCTCCTGACCAGTCCATGGGGTTATTGCTTGCTGCCAGGGCTGGCCGACCCCTCTGAATCCTTTCGCTGCTGTTAGACGATGCAGCAATGTGTGCTGAGCCTGGTGCTTGCTGCCTGCCGTCCTGCCACCCCTGCTCTGAGGTGCTGGGCTCCGGGGATCTGAGGGGCGAGCACAGTCACCAGAACAGCAGTGCCGACTTCCTCGTGTTTGCGCTTTTCTTCCCTGCGCAGTGGGCCCCTGTGCGCTGGAGTACACGAAGATGAAGACCGCTGACCACTTCTGGACTGACCCCTCTGCCGACGAGCTGGTGCAGAGGCACCGGATCCACAGCTCTCACTGTCGCCAGGACTCACCCACCAAGCGCCCGGCGCTCTGCGTAAGTGGGGAGGGCCGGCCCCTCGCAGTGCTCAGGCAGCGCTGCCAGGGCTTGAGCCGTTTGACGAGGGCTGCGAAGCTCTCTGATGAGAGAGGTAGAAAAGTGCCGTTACTTGAACTCTTGGAGCCAGAAGTGCTGGGAACATGGGCCGTGGAGACTGCAGGCATCACGGGGTCTCTGCCCTTTGAGAACATCACATATGAACAAAAGGCAACGGCAGCTGAGGTCTGCTCTGTTTATTGCAAACAAAGCACACTCCTGGGGCTTCTCTGAGTACAGAATTGAGCCTGGCCAGAGCCAGGAATCCTCTTAGAGGACGCAGAGGGAAAGATTTCTAGTAGCGACTTTCTTAAGTGTGTAAGTGAGGAGGGAGTGAGCTTTCAAGAGAAGCTTTTTGAAAGTGAGAGGTGTCTGTGCTCACCTCACGTTTGTAGGTGGATCTCTTCCAGATCCAGAAAAGGCATTCGAGTGGCAGCATGGACGACCGGCCGGCGCCCTCTGCCACGGGCTA